>NW_028259480.1:15000-30000 GCF_056163025.1 Triticum urartu | reverse complement strand
TTTCATTATGGGGCAGCTCATGATCTTCATATCGATCTATTATCCACCTCTGTATCTATTCTTTCTTAGCTAAACAGGTGGAAGATCTATCCAATTTGGTTATATTATATCATGGACTCGAAAAACGGATCTGAATTTGACTGAAATGCACGATCTTCACAGGTATCACTTTTCACGATACCTAAAAGGTGGAATAGCGATTTTCGAACCATTTCCTATAAGAGAATGGTTTCCATTACTTTGAGAAATGGATTCTTATATCAAACTATAGCTATTGCATTAAAGAAGAAAAGAAACTAATAGAAGTCGAAGACGCGGAATGATAGTGAATAGAGAGAAAGATTCTTCTGATTTTCTTGTTTCTATCTACTAGACGCCGTAGAGAATTGAGAATTTTCATGTCTTTCAATTCTCGTACTCGTAATTGGAAAGTTATGGAAGGAGACCCATCATTTTGCAATGAAAACAACATATAAAACTCTGGACAATTTCGAAATCAGGCCAAGCGTCTTAATACATATGCAAAAAAATTCATTATTGGCCCACCATTGATTAGAAGATTTAGCTTGTATGAATCGCTATTGGTTTGATACGAATAATGACAATCGTTTCAGTATGTTAAGGATACAGATGTATCCACAATTCATTTAGAGTTACTTAATAGTCTATTTCTTATACCATATCTCTATCCCGTGAAATTCTCGAGCCAAAAGATGGATGCATATGCTGTGTTTCATTTTGCTAAATGATATCAATTAAATGGTGTATCAATTCCATAAATTGCATATAGCAATAAATAAATCAGCAAAATTCTTTCTAATATTTTAGATAGAAGAAACATTTCTTCTATCTAAAATATTAGAAAGAATGTACCCTTCTATCCAAATCCAATTTGCATCGATAAAATAAATCCAAATTCCAGTAGTAGATGAATAATTGCAAATTTGTGTGTGTACGAGATTAGAATAACTTCAAAATAACTGACATAATTTTGTATTTTTCCTGATCAGAAAAATACATGAAAAAGAAAGGAGGTAGAAAAATTTTTGGATTTATGGTTAAAGAAGAAAAAGAAGAAAACAGGGGTTCTGTTGAATTTCAAGTATTCAGTTTCACCAATAAGATACGGAGACTTGCTTCACATTTGGAATTACACAAAAAAGATTTTTCATCGGAAAGAGGTCTACGAAGACTTTTGGGAAAACGTCGACGTTTGCTGGCTTATTTGGCAAAGAAAAATAGAGTACGTTATAAGAAATTAATCGGTCAGTTGAATATTCGGGAGCAGTAATTTAATCGTTCAAATTTTTTTCTTGTTTTATTATTTTTTTAGTAGTCTTATAGTAGTCTTAGATTTTTCATTTTGATGAGCCTCGCTTTGAGGAATTCATGGAATAATCCATTTTCATGGAATAATGAATTAAGGAAGAAAGGATATGAGTCTACCGCTTACAAGAAAAGATCTCATGATAGTCAATATGGGCCCTCAACACCCATCAATGCATGGTGTTCTTCGACTGATCGTTACTCTCGATGGTGAGGATGTTATTGATTGTGAACCCATATTAGGGTATTTACACAGAGGAATGGAAAAAATCGCGGAAAACCGAACTATTATACAATACTTACCTTATGTAACAAGGTGGGATTATTTAGCTACTATGTTTACAGAAGCAATAACAGTAAATGCACCAGAATTCTTGGAGAATATTCAAATACCACAAAGAGCCAGCTATATTAGGGTAATTATGTTAGAATTAAGCCGGATAGCTTCTCACTTGCTATGGCTTGGACCTTTTATGGCGGATCTCGGCGCACAGACTCCTTTTTTCTATATTTTTAGAGAGAGAGAATTAATATATGATCTATTTGAAGCTGCTACAGGTATGCGAATGATGCACAATTACTTTCGCATCGGAGGAGTAGCCGCCGATCTACCTTATGGATGGATCGATAAATGTTTAGATTTCTGTGATTATTTTTTACGCGGAGTTGTTGAATATCAACAACTTATTACACAGAATCCAATTTTTTTAGAGCGAGTTGAAGGAGTAGGTTTTATTAGCGGAGAAGAAGCAGTAAATTGGGGCTTATCGGGACCGATGTTACGAGCTTCTGGAATACAATGGGATCTTCGTAAAGTAGATCCTTATGAGTCTTACAACCAATTTGATTGGAAAGTCCAATGGCAAAAAGAAGGGGATTCGTTAGCTCGCTATTTAGTACGAATTGGTGAAATGAGGGAATCCATCAAAATAATTCAACAAGCTGTAGAAAAAATTCCTGGAGGACCTTATGAAAATTTAGAAGTCCGACGCTTTAAGAAAGAAAATAATTCTGAATGGAATGATTTTGAGTATAAATTTCTTGGTAAAAAACCTTCGCCCAATTTTGAATTGTCAAGACAAGAGCTTTATGTAAGAGTAGAAGCCCCAAAAGGTGAATTAGGGATTTATCTAGTAGGAGATGATAGCCTTTTCCCCTGGAGATGGAAAATCCGTCCACCCGGGTTTATTAATTTGCAAATTCTTCCTCAGCTAGTTAAAAAAATGAAATTGGCTGATATCATGACGATATTAGGTAGTATAGATATCATTATGGGGGAAGTTGATCGTTGAAATGATAATAGATAGGGTAGAGGTAGAAACTATCAATTCTTTTTCGAAATTGGAATTATTAAAAGAAGTCTATGGACTGATATCGATTCTACCCATTTTGACCCTCCTTTTGGGAATAACAATAGAGGTACTCGTAATTGTGTGGTTAGAAAGAGAAATATCTGCGTCGATACAACAACGTATTGGTCCTGAATATGCTGGCCCCCTGGGCCTGCTTCAAGCTATAGCAGATGGGACTAAGCTACTTTTTAAAGAAGATATTCTGCCATCCCGAGGAGATATTTCTTTATTTAGCATTGGACCCTCTATAGCAGTCATATCAGTTTTATTAAGTTTTTTAGTTATCCCTTTGGGATATCATTTTGTTTTAGCCGATCTTAGTATTGGTGTTTTTTTATGGATTGCCATTTCAAGTATAGCTCCTATTGGTCTTCTTATGGCAGGATATAGCTCAAATAATAAATATTCTTTTTCAGGCGGTCTACGAGCTGCTGCTCAATCCATTAGTTATGAAATACCATTAACTTTTTGTGTGCTAGCAATATCTCTACGTGTGATTCGTTAAAATAGATCTTTTTCCTATAAAATCCATTAACTATTTATATTCCTTTTCTTATTTAGTATTTGGGTTGGTAAGTTAAACTAGATAGCTATATGAGTGAAACAAAACAGCTTATAAATTTGTAGTAAAAAGAAAAAATCTCATTTCCTACGTACAAGAAAAAAGTGGAAGTAAACATAAGCAGTGTAAACTCTTTATCCCAAGGTTGATATTTTTTAATTAGTCATCATATCTTGAAGCGGCCAAGAATAAAGGATTCACGATATGGAATTCCATTACTAGAATACTCCTAGTTATTACTATAACTTAATAATCCATAAGAAGAATCCACCAAAAGTTAGTGAAGGGTTAGGAACACTAAAGTACATAAAGGATTAGTAATGGAAAATCTAAAACATTAGAGATTTTTGCCCATAAAAGGAATCATAATAAGGACTTGCAATTTGTAGAAATTATCAAGTAGTACTTTCTTCGGATTCCGATCCAGAGTATGTTCCCATTCACTTGTTAAGGAAATGGCTATCAAGAACGAATTAACCCTTTATCCATTTTTTCTTTTTAAATACCCCCTCCCTGGGGAAAGAAGAATAGTAAAAAAGATATGGAGTGCACTAGAAAAAATTTTCATTATTTCCTTCCTCTATCCATATTCATGCAGAATTGCTCATGAACTAATACCCAACTCTTTCCATTTATTAATTGAATTCCTATAACAAGTAACAAGTGTTTTATTCCAAGATTAAGTTATTACTGAACAAAGAAAAATTTTCATTATATTATAAAGGATGAGATCAATTCGGAAGCGCTTTTTCTTATTCTAGCAGACGGAATTCCTTTGGTCTAATTTAGGACTTTCAAATCTATTTTATTTTATCTAATTCTATCTACGCCCCCGGGGCTAGGAACAAAACAGTCCTTTCCTTTTTCTGATCATAGAGAAGCCGTATGAAGCTAAGGTTTCATGTACGGTTTTGAAATAGCGGTGGGAACTGTGATGTTATCACCGACTATGATTATCTAACAGTTCAAGTACAGTTGATATAGTTGAAGCACAGTCAAAATACGGTTTTTTTGGATGGAATATTTGGCGTCAGCCTATAGGTTTTCTGGTTTTTTTAATTTCTTCTTTGGCAGAATGTGAAAGATTACCCTTTGATTTACCAGAAGCGGAGGAAGAATTAGTAGCAGGTTACCAAACTGAATATTCCGGTATCAAATATGGTTTATTTTATCTTGTTTCTTACCTAAATTTATTAGTTTCTTCTTTATTTGTAACAGTTCTCTACTTGGGCGGGTGGAATTTATCTATTCCCTATATATCCTTTTTTGATTTTTTCCAAATGAATAAAGCAGTTGGAATTTTGGAAATGACAATGGGTATATTTATTACATTAACTAAAGCTTATTTATTTCTCTTCATTTCTATCACAATAAGATGGACTTTACCGAGGATGAGAATGGATCAGTTATTAAATCTTGGATGGAAATTTCTTTTACCTATTTCCCTGGGCAATCTCTTATTAACAACCTCTTCTCAACTTGTTTCACTATAAATAAGATAATACAATAATAGTAAGAATATTTTCAACACAAAAGCTCTCTCAAACAAGAGAAAGAAACATATCTTTTTCATAGATATTTAGAATGAATATGTTCCCTATGGTAACTGGGTTCATGAGTTATGGTCAACAAACAATACGTGCTACAAGGTACATAGGTCAAAGTTTCATAACTACCTTATCCCACACAAATCGTTTACCTATAACGATTCACTACCCTTATGAAAAATCAATTACACCAGAGCGTTTCCGAGGGCGAATCCACTTTGAATTTGATAAATGTATTGCTTGTGAAGTATGTGTTCGCGTATGTCCGATAGATTTACCCGTTGTGGATTGGAGATTTGAAAAGGATATTAAAAGAAAACAATTGCTTAATTATAGTATTGATTTCGGAGTTTGTATATTTTGTGGCAATTGTGTTGAGTACTGTCCAACAAGCTGTTTATCAATGACTGAAGAATATGAACTTTCTACCTATGATCGTCATGAATTGAATTACAATCAAATTGCTTTAAGTCGGTTACCAATCTCCATAATGGGAGATTACACAATTCAAACAATTAGGAATTCGTCTGAAAGTAAAATAAACAAAGAAAAATCTTCGAATTCAAGAACGATTACTGATTACTAAACTTTGATTTTGTCTTTCTGTTATAAAAATCTAATAATTCTTTATTAAACTTTAAAATTAAACTATAAAGAAAAACGAAAAACTACTGCTTATTGGAAATTATTTCTTATTTTAAATCAGACTAGATTTTCGTGATATAATATAATTTATAACTATAAGTTTATACACAAAAAAATACCCTAATCCTTTTTTCCTTCCTTGAATCCTTTAGTTTTAGTCAGTTCATGAAAAATTTTATACTATTAATTTCTTTTTATCCATAATGGATTTACCTGGACCAATACATGAGATTCTTATGCTATTTGGGGGATTTGTTCTTCTACTAGGGGGTCTAGGAGTAGTATTACTTACCAACCCCATTTATTCTGCCTTTTCGCTGGGATTAGTTCTTGTTTGTATATCCTTATTCTATTTTTTATTAAATTCCTACTTTGTAGCTGTCGCACAACTTCTTATTTATGTGGGAGCCATAAATGTCTTGATCATATTCGCTGTAATGTTCGTAAATGGCTCAGAATGGTCTAAAGATAAGAATTATTGGACTATTGGAGATGGGTTCACTTCACTCGTTTGTATAACTATTGTTTTTTCACTAATGACTACTATCCCAGATACGTCGTGGTATGGAATTCTTTGGACTACAAGATCAAACCAAATAGTAGAACAGGGTCTCATAAATAATGTTCAACAAATTGGAATTCATTTAGCAACCGATTTTTATCTTCCGTTTGAACTCATTTCCATAATTCTTCTAGTTTCTTTAATAGGTGCAATTACTATGGCTCGGCAATAAGAAAACTTAGAAAAAGTACAAATTATAAGAATTGCAAATCTAAAATAAATAACTAAAGAATCACAATTTTGATTTAGTAAAATCCATCTACTGCCAACAAATACCTCCTTTTTTTTTTTTTTTTTTTTCTTTTGTTGTGTAATTGTTCTATTGTAATTAATTGAATCGGTTCAATTCTTGCCCTCATATTGAAATGAATCGAGATTGATAAGGAGTTAGTTAATGATGTTTGAGCATGTACTTTTTTTGAGTGTCTATTTATTTTCGATTGGTATCTATGGATTGATCACAAGCCGAAACATGGTTAGAGCTCTAATATGTCTTGAACTTATACTGAATTCAATTAATCTAAATCTCGTAACATTTTCTGATCTATTTGATAGTCGCCAATTAAAAGGAGATATTTTCGCAATTTTTGTTATAGCCCTTGCAGCTGCTGAAGCCGCTATTGGACTATCCATTCTTTCTTCCATCCATCGTAATAGGAAATCCACTCGTATCAATCAATCTAATTTATTGAATAATTAGACTTTTGAATAATTAGACATAGAATCCTCTAAACAAAGGCGCACATATTAAAATAAATAGAAATCAATACTATTTTCTTAGTATTATTTGAGAATATCCATTTTTTTTAGTAGATTATTGCATAGTATTCTTTTTCACTTAAATGAATTTTTGTATTTGTAATTCATTGATATTGCAATTTGAATATTGCAATAATTTATATTGAAAAGACGATAGCCAATTTATTGGCTAATTCGAATTCGTCTGTACAATTCGTAAAATTCTTTCTTATTTCTTATTTATTGTTGAAATCCAAAATTAAAGTCTCTTGGCTCTCTTCACGCTTTCTCACAAACAGATTAAAAAATAGATTTTTTTTTTTGAAGTTTGGATAAACCATTGCTTCGTCTGGTGTCTACAATACATATGACTCATTATAGTACTAATTTCATTTTTACCAGATCGAAAAATTTTATGTTGAAAAGAAAAATTTATAGATCCAATGTCACATTCCGTAAAAATTTACGATACATGTATAGGATGCACTCAATGTGTACGAGCTTGTCCAACAGATGTATTAGAAATGATACCCTGGGATGGATGTAAAGCCAAGCAAATTGCTTCCGCGCCGAGAACCGAAGATTGTGTGGGTTGTAAGAGATGTGAATCTGCCTGCCCGACAGATTTTTTAAGTGTCCGCGTTTATTTAGGGCCTGAAACAACACGTAGCATGGCTCTATCTTATTGATACGTTACAAAAAACTTCACTCGAATCGTCTGATTCCTCTTTACCGAAGAAGCCTGTGCTCGAAATAATCGAGCACGGGCTTTTCTGGTCAAAACGTATCTTGTCTTTATCACTTTATCATGAGTTATTTTCCTTGGTTAACAATACTTGTTGTTTTGCCGATATTTGCAGGTTCATTAATTTTCTTTTTACCTCATAAGGGAAACAAAGTCGTTAGGTGGTATACTATATCTATTTGTTTATTAGAATTCCTTCTAATGACTTATGCGTTCTGTTATCATTTCCAACTGGAGGATCCCTTAATCCAATTAAAGGAGGATTATAAATGGATAGATGTCTTCGATTTCCACTGGAGATTGGGAATCGATGGACTTTCATTAGGATCTATTTTATTGACAGGATTTATCACTACTTTAGCTACTTTAGCAGCTTGGCCAATTACACGGAATTCGCGATTATTCTATTTCCTGATGCTCGCAATGTATAGTGGTCAAATAGGATTATTTTCTTCGCGAGACCTTTTACTTTTTTTTATCATGTGGGAGTTAGAATTAATTCCTGTTTACTTACTTTTATCCATGTGGGGGGGGAAGAGGCGTCTATATTCAGCTACAAAGTTTATTTTGTATACTGCAGGCGGTTCCATTTTTTTCTTAATCGGAGTTCTGGGTATGGGCTTATATGGTTCCAACGAACCAGGATTAGATTTGGAAAGATTAATTAATCAATCATACCCTGCAACCTTGGAAATACTTTTATATTTTGGCTTCCTTATTGCTTATGCTGTCAAATTGCCGATTATACCCCTACATACGTGGTTACCAGATACCCATGGGGAAGCACATTATAGTACATGTATGCTTTTAGCGGGAATATTATTAAAGATGGGAGCATATGGATTGATTCGGATCAACATGGAATTGTTACCTCATGCTCATTATCTATTTTCGCCCTGGTTAGTAATAATAGGAGCGATCCAAATAATCTATGCAGCTTCAACTTCTCTTGGTCAACGAAATTTCAAAAAAAGAATAGCTTATTCCTCTGTATCTCACATGGGTTTCATAATTATAGGAATTGGTTCCATAACCAACATTGGACTCAATGGAGCTATTTTACAAATATTATCCCATGGATTTATTGGTGCTACACTTTTTTTCTTGGCAGGAACCGCTTCTGATAGAATGCGTCTTGTTTATCTCGAAGAACTGGGGGGAATATCTATCCCAATGCCTAAAATTTTTACCATGTTTAGTAGCTTTTCAATGGCTTCTCTTGCCTTACCAGGAATGAGTGGTTTTGTCGCAGAATTAGTAGTATTTTTTGGACTAATTACTAGTCCAAAATTTCTGTTAATGCCAAAAACACTAATTACTTTTGTAATGGCAATTGGAATGATATTAACTCCTATTTATTTATTATCTATGTTACGCCAGATGTTCTATGGATACAAGCTATTTAATGTTCCAAACGCAAATTTTGTGGATTCTGGACCACGAGAACTCTTTATTTTAATCTGTATCTTTTTACCAGTAATAGGAATTGGTATTTATCCAGATTTTGTTCTCTCCCTATCCGTTGACAGGGTAGAGGCTCTCTTATCCAATTATTATCCTAAATAGGTTTGCTTTTTTTTACTCGTCTGCTCTATTAATGCAGAAATAAGTAAAAAAGTATATAATGCAGAAATAAGTAAAAAAGTATAATTAGATCTATCTCGAATTTTTGAGAACCCTTTGATAAGGCGTTCAAGGGGTTCTCAAATAAAACATAAAAGTAAAAACCTTCATTTCATGAAGGTTTTATTTTATGTAATCATTTAGGTGTTAATGTAAACGAACCATAACTATGTAAGCCTATTCCTAATAGATTTATACCAAAATAACAAATCCAAATTATAAGAAATCCTATCAAAGCTATAAGTGCAGAATTCGTACCCTTCCAATTTGGATTTGTTCTACTATGTAAATAAATTGCGAATATGGTCCAAGTAATAAATGCCCAAGTTTCCTTAGGATCCCAATTCCAATAGGATCCCCAGGCCTCATTAGCCCATACTGCTCCACAAAGAATACCTACGGTTAAAAGGGTAAATCCTAGGCTAATGACACGATAACTCCAAGAATCCAAACGCTCCGTTAATTGATATTTGTAATAATTTGGAAATGAAGGGACAGAGGTTCTTTTTAAAGCACTTCTTTTTGCATAAAAATATTTAATATCACTAAAGAAAAATGTTTTATTTAAAACATTTTTTTTCTTTTTAGAAAAGAAATGGAAATTATTTCGAAATCTAATGATTAGAATAGCGGCAGATAATAAGGATCCGCACAAAAGAGTTGCATAGCTTAATAACATCATACTGACATGCATCATTAACCACTGAGATTGTAGAGCAGGTACTAGTATCGTGGATTGATGCATTTCAGTTAAAAGACCCGATGTGGCAAAGCCTTGCGTTAAAATAGTACTTGGCGTAGTTATTGTGCTTAAATCATTTTTAGAGTTCTGTATTTTAGGAATGGTATGAAGAATATACAGGGCCCATGAAAGGAAGATCAATGACTCATATAAATTACTTAATGGAAAATGTCCCGAGGAAGCCCAACGAGAAACTAAGAATCCTGTTATAGAGAAAAAAGTAACTATCATTCCTTTTTCTGACGAATCGCGTAATCCTCCAAGTTCACGAACTAATAAGGTTATAAAATGAATCGTAATCACAATTGAAATCGTTGAGAAAGAGATATGAGTTAGTATATGTTCTAAAGTTGCAAATAGCATAAGGGGAAGGTCCCATTACAAAATTGTAAATTTCGAATTGATTTCTAATCTATTGTATTCTTTTTCAAGAATGCCGCCACTCGGATTCGAACCGAGATGCTTGAGCACTGCTTCCTAAGAGCAGCGTGTCTACCAATTTCACCATGGCGGCTAACTTCAAATAATAGGTAACTTAAAAGAATAATAGCTATTATCTTGGGAATCGTCGATATTGGGAAAGTCCATAAAATTTAGGAACATTAGAGTTTTCATTAAAATAGACTTCGTTTGGTAGTATCGTTTCCATTTTTTTTTTTTACAATAAACTCTTGCTTTGCCCAATAGAAACACAAACACTGCTTGAAAGAGTTGGAACTTCTTTTTTCTAACTTGCAATTATAGAACTAATTTTTTCTAATTAATTTCCCCTTTACATTTTGAAAATTCTTTCAATACAATGAAAAAAATCCAAAAGGGTTTCTATTTAATGATGAAATTAAAATAAAATGGATAAATAGAAAAGGCTTTTTGGATTTTTTAAAAATTTCTAGAATGAAAGTCTTTATGCTCTTATTAATAAGATTTACTAACCTTATGATTTTGGAGAAGATAGGTGGAAGTTGTAAGTCCTATTGTAAGAATACTCCACTTTTCATAATTTTCCTAATAGAATATGAGGATTCTATTAGGAAAATTATGAAAAGTTCATTGATAGGAAAAGAATACTTAGCACACAGTATACCAAACAAAACTTTTTTTTTCTTGTATATATAAGATAAGAGGGGTTTTTTGTTCTAAGAATATTGTACCGAGTAATTCGACACATAAAAGTACATTCAAAGAAGAATCCAAATTATTAAATAATTGGAATTCTTTTTTGATAAGTCAATTCATATTATTCCAAAATCTTATTATTTGTTTGTTGCCCAGAAAAACCCTTTGGTTTTGGATGCTCATTACCGCTCGAAAATGATCTTGATTTTACTAAAGAATAAGATTGTACTATGGAAAAATAAGTCTTTTTCTTCCAAATATTTTTACGAATACGCTTTTTTGACATTGAAGTACGTTTTTTTGGAACTGCCATTCAAAAAGGAAATTACTTTTTTCTAGTTGTATGTGAAAGACATCTATTGCTGCAAATCAATCCTTCTTTCTTCTTTTTATTAGTATTTATACTTAGATACTGAAAGATACTTAAATTTTGAATTATTTTTTACTTCATTTTGTCTAATGCGGATAAGACAACAAGAATTTTTTAACATTTTTTCTTTATATATTTTATACTTTTTTTTTAATAATATAGAATATATAGAAGGGTTTCTCATTTAAATCTATTTATATCTATTTATATATCAAGTATACTCCATATATAGATATATGGTATGGAAGCCTATCCCCCATATAAGATAAGACGGGGGGATAAAAAGAAGGGAAAATGAAAATAGTTAATTAAGTTCAGAATGGTATTCCATAAAGGAAAGGAATTCCAATCAAAACAAAAAATACTGAGTCTCTTAAACAAGACATTCTAAAACTTAGGTAATTTATAGTCATTAGAATTTTAGTTCTATATGAAGTAAGGACTATTCGATAATTTCTTATAAACATAGGTTTTCATTGGAATTCACTCAATCAGTTAATTATGGAACAAGAGAGCTGTTTCATCTTTGTTTTAAAGAAATATAAAAATGAATTATGAATAGAAAGTAAAATGATTCCACTTTTTTTTTTTTATTTTTATAAATATCTTTATTTAGTTAATAAAATAACTTCGTTACCTAGTTATTTTATTAACTTTTTTAATTTAACCAACTAAACCCATTCTTAATTTTTAATTATTTCAATGAGATAAATTTTGGAAAAATTAAGAATTTCAGTATTTTTTCTTATTCTTTTTATTTATTCTTTCAGAAAGAGATAAGAATTGGTTTGGTGAATCGGAAACAATTTTATAGAAAAATTGAAGTAAAAATTGAAGTAAAAATTGCAATTTCTTTTCTTATGGAACATACATATCAATATGCATGGGTAATCCCTCTTCTCCCACTTCCAGTTATTATGTCAATGGGATTTGGCCTTATTCTTATTCCGACAGCAACAAAAAATCTTCGTCGCATATGGGCTTTTCCTAGTGTTTTACTCTTAAGTATAGCTATGGTATTCTCAGTTCAACTGTCTATTCAACAAATAAATGGAAGTTCGATCTATCAATATCTATGGTCTTGGACCGTCAATAATGATTTTTCTTTAGAATTTGGATACTTGATTGACCCACTTACTTCTATTATGTTAATACTAATTACTACTGTAGGAATCCTGGTTCTTATTTATAGTGATGGTTATATGTCTCACGATGAAGGATATTTGAGATTTTTTGTTTATATAAGTTTTTTCAATACTTCCATGTTGGGATTGGTTACTAGCTCCAATTTGATACAAATTTATTTTTTTTGGGAACTCGTGGGAATGTGTTCTTATTTATTGATAGGCTTTTGGTTTACACGACCAATCGCAGCGAGTGCTTGTCAAAAAGCTTTTGTAACTAATCGTGTAGGGGATTTTGGTCTATTATTAGGAATTTTAGGTTTTTTTTGGATAACAGGTAGTTTAGAGTTTAGGGATTTGTTCAAAATAGCTAATAACTGGATTCCTAATAATGGAATTAACTCTTTACTTACTACTTTGTGTGCTTTTTTATTATTCCTTGGTGTGCAGTTGCGAAATCCGCACAATTCCCTCTTCACGTATGGTTACCCGATGCTATGGAAGGGCCCACTCCTATTTCGGCTCTTATACACGCAGCAACTATGGTTGCTGCGGGAATTTTTCTTCTAGCTCGACTTCTTCCTCTTTTCATATCTTTACCTTTGATAATGAGTTTTATTTCTTTAGTAGGTACAATAACACTATTCTTAGGAGCTACTTTAGCTCTTGCTCAGAGAGATATTAAAAGAAGCTTAGCCTATTCTACAATGTCTCAATTGGGTTATATGATGTTAGCTCTAGGTATAGGTTCTTATCAAGCTGCTTTATTCCATTTGATCACTCATGCTTATTCAAAAGCTTTATTGTTCTTGGGATCCGGATCCGTTATTCATTCAATGGAACCTCTTGTTGGATATTCACCAGATAAAAGTCAAAATATGGTTCTTATGGGCGGTTTAAGAAAATACATTCCAATCACAAGAACTACTTTTTTATGGGGTACACTTTCTCTTTGTGGTATTCCACCTCTTGCTTGCTTCTGGTCCAAAGATGAAATCCTTAGTAATAGTTGGTTGTATTCGCCCTTTTTTGGAATAATAGCCTCCTTTACTGCAGGATTAACTGCCTTTTATATGTTTCGGATATATTTACTTACATTTGATGGGTATTTGCGTGTTCATTTTCAAAATTACAGTAGCACTAAAGAGAGTTCCTTGTATTCAATATCCTTATGGGGAAAAAGGATACCCAAAGGAGTGAATAGGGATTTCGTTTTATCAACAACGAAGAGTGGAGTTTCTTTTTTTTCACAAAATATACCAAAAATTCAAGGTAATACAAGAAATAGGATAGGATCCTTTACTACGTCTTTTGGGGCTAAAAAAACTTTTGCCTATCCGCATGAAACGGGAAATACTATGTTATTTCCTCTTCTTATATTACTACTTTTCACTTTGTTCATTGGATTCATAGGAATCTCTTTTGATAATGGAGGAATTGGTAATGGAATAGCAGAGTTAACCATATTATCAAAGTGGTTAACTCCCTCAATAAACTTTACCCAGGAAAGTTCTAATTCTTTTGTAAATTCATATGAATTTATTACTAATGCAATTTCTTCTGTAAGTCTAGCTATCTTTGGTTTATTCATAGCATATATCTTCTATGGATCCGCTTATTCTTTTTTTCAGAATTTGGATTTAATAAACTCTTTTTACAAAGGAAATCCTAAAAAAGAATTTTTAGATCAAGTAAAAAAAAATATATACAGTTGGTCATATAATCGTGGTTATATAGATATTTTCTATACTAGGGTCTTTACCCTCGGTATAAGAGGGTTAACCGAACTCACGGAGTTTTTTGATAAGGGTGTTATTGATGGAATTACCAATGGAGTGGGTCTTGCTAGTTTTTGTATAGGAGAGGAAATTAAATATGTAGGGGGAGGTCGAATCTCGTCTTATTTATTCTTTTTTTTATGTTATGTATCTGTGTTTTTATTCTTTTTTCTTTCTTAAGTTAAGGAATTTACAACAAGTCTCTTGCAAAAATAACTATCCTATCCCCTTTCTACAATCTCTCTATATCCTTGTTACATAAGGTAAGTATTGTATAATAGTTCGGTTTTCCGCGATTTTTTCCATTCCTCTGTGTAAATACCCTAATATGGGTTCACAATCAATAACATCCTCACCATCGAGAGTAACGATCAGTCGAAGAACACCATGCATTGATGGGTGTTGAGGGCCCATATTGACTATCATGAGATCTTTTCTTGTAAGCGGTAGACTCATATCCTTTCTTCCTTAATTCATTATTCCATGAAAATGGATTATTCCATGAATTCCTCAAAGCGAGGCTCATCAAAATGAAAAATCTAAGACTACTATAAGACTACTAAAAAAATAATAAAACAAGAAAAAAATTTGAACGATTAAATTACTGCTCCCGAATATTCAACTGACCGATTAATTTCTTATAACGTACTCTATTTTTCTTTGCCAAATAAGCCAGCAAACGTCGACGTTTTCCCAAAAGTCTTCGTAGACCTCTTTCCGATGAAAAATCTTTTTTGTGTAATTCCAAATGTGAAGCAAGTCTCCGTATC
>NW_028259479.1:5000-33637 GCF_056163025.1 Triticum urartu | reverse complement strand
GTAAAAAAAGAAGCATTTTTTTTTTTTCAAAATGCTAGAACTAGATAAGGAAGTTTTCTATAACCTTGAGAAAAAGGATAAAAAGGTAGTTTTTTTTTAGTTTATGACTCCGATCAAGAGCGAGAAATCCTTGATTTGGGATTGGACATAGAACCTGGACCCATCGTAGAGACGTTTAGTTCAAAAGAAAGGATCGTATCCTGATGGTAAGAATTATACTTTCGTGGAAATACAGCGCTATAGACTTCAATGCGGTAGAGTAGACGTTTTGTTTCTAATTTTTCTGGACCAAACCTCCGCTCCGACCCAACGATACAATGAATTTTTTCTGTTCATATTCATAAATAAAAAAGATTCGGAATCGCAATGCTACTATATGCGTCCAGAGGAGTATTTGGAATAATATTCTTCTATAATCCATTATTGCGGGGGGTCTTACTAACAGGGCTTCGCTGCACGGGACAGGTCTTCGTCGAAAAGCTAACTCCACCCGGCATTTTCATACCCTTTCTTTGGGTGGTATATCGCCTTTTAAAGTCTAAGAGGGTAGTAGGGGATCTATAGTAGGTAAGATAATTTGCCCTTTGATTTTGATTGAATATACTATTTTTCCGCCTTTACCACGCATTATTGTATGCGCTTCTAGAGAAGTATGTATGCAGGAAGTAAATTCTAACCGCTTTCTTTTGAATCCAATTTCAAATTAGATTAGAAAGATAGAAAGGCCATGAGGATGGGAAAATCAAAATAAAATCTTTTTAATTAGTTCTCCTTTTTTGGAATTTTCTTATTATCCTTTCATTTTTTTTACAGAATATTTTTCAAACTAAAAATAAAAAATACAATACAATAGTCAATATTCCTTATAATAGATATACTTAATTATATCATAAGAATCTTAAGATATTTTTCGACTAGATAGAAATAGTAAATTTGAATTGAGACACCTATTCCATGACGGATTTAAACTTACCTTCTATTTTCGTGCCTTTAGTAGGCTTAGTATTTCCGGCAATTGCAATGACTTCTTTATTTCTTTATGTGCAAAAAAATAAGATTGTCTAGTATTTTTTAGTGTAAGTAATATAATATGGTAGGGTATGTGGCTTTTTCTACACACACTTTCTACACACAAATGAAAAAACGGTTATGGATGCGGATATAGGCTACGAGCATAAATGCATGAATATGCAGAGCCAGGTATAGCGAGTTTTATTTTATTTATTTTAATTGAATCAACGAATATTTTTTGAATAGAAAGTCAATGTATCTAACCTATTATTTCACAGGAGTACTAGTTGCTGAAGGCGATTTCAGAATCAAAAAAAGTAAAGTCAAAATTATTTAGCTTATTCTCTCAATTTCAATCGACCGCTGCTGGATTTAGTATATCTAATATGAATTGGCGATCAGAACACATATGGGTAGAACTTCTAAAAGGTTCTCGAAAAAGGGGTAATTTTTTCTGGGCCTGTATTCTTTTTCTAGGTTCACTAGGATTCTTATCGGTTGGGATTTCCAGTTATCTTGGTAAGAATATTATATCTATACTTCCATCTCAAGAAATTCTTTTTTTTCCGCAGGGGGTCGTGATGTCTTTCTACGGAATCGCAGGCCTATTCATTAGCTCCTACTTGTGGTGTACTATTTTGTGGAATGTAGGTAGTGGTTATGACCGATTCGATAGAAAAGAGGGAATAGTGTGCATTTTTCGTTGGGGATTCCCTGGAATAAAACGTCGCGTCTTCCTTCGATTCCTTATGCGGGATATCCAATCAATTAGAATTCAGGTTAAAGAGGGTCTTTATCCTCGTCGTATTCTTTATATGGAAATCCGGGGCCAGGGGATCATTCCCTTGACTCGTACTGATGATAAATTTTTTACTCCACGAGAAATTGAACAAAAAGCTGCCGAATTGGCCTATTTCTTGCGCGTACCAATTGAAGTATTTTGAGGTATCTTTTTTGAACTGAGTTGAATGAAGAAAAGAAGAATTGGAAGAAGAAAAGTTTTCTCAACACAGGGAGGAAGTCCCTTCTAAATTGGATTTGTTATTGTAAGGGGATTTTTAAGTATTTATCTAAAGGAAGGAACAAACGAGGATAAGAGAAATTTGCTTTTAATTTTTTTTTATCCAAGTTAGATATATCGCATACTATTCTTCCTTTTTCATCCGAAAGGGCTTTTTTTTTATTCTATTTCACTATTTCATTCCATCTAGATCTAAGAAAGAACCCAATGCACTGAAATTCCACTAATAACTAATATACAAAAAAGAAGAATAGATACAGGGTATCAAACCTATAGAGTTTTTGCTTCAAAGAAATAGAAATATCATGAAATAGAAATATCATCATATAGAGTCAGGGAATGGAATAGAGTCAGCGAATGAAGCATATTCATTAACAACTCCATTTACAGATCAAAAATGAAAAAAAAGAAAGCATTGCCTTCTTTACTATATCTTGTATTTATCGTACTTTTGCCTTGGGGGGTCTCTTCCTCATTTAACAAATGTCTGGAACTTTGGATTAAGAATTGGTGGAATACCAGGCAATCCGAAACTCTCTTAACTGATATTCAAGAGAAAAGGATTCTAGAAAGATTCATAGAATTAGAAGAACTTTCTCTCTTGGACGAGATGATAAAAGGGAAACTAAAGACACATGTACAAAAACCTCCTACAGGAATACACAAGGAAATAATACAATGGGTCAAAATAAATAATGAGGATCATCTCCATACCATTTTGCATTTCTCGACAAATATAATCTGTTTGGCTATTCTAAGTGGTTCTTTTTTTCTGGGTAAAGAGGAACTTGTCATTTTGAATTCTTGGGTTCAGGAATTCTTCTATAATTTAAATGACTCAATAAAAGCTTTTTTTATTCTTTTAGTTACTGATTTTTTTTGTTGGATTTCACTCCACCCGTGGTTGGGAACTAGTAATTCGTTGGGTCTACAACGATTTTGGATGGGCTCCTAACGAGCTTATTTTCACTATTTTTGTTTGTAGTTTTCCAGTAATTCTAGATACATGTTTGAAATTTTGGGTCTTTTTTTGTTTAAATCGTCTATCTCCTTCGCTTGTAGTCATTTATCATTCAATTAGTGAAGCATAAATTCATTTGATCTCCCGATATTAATATTAATCAAATTAGCAAGCATCTTTTTTTAGAAAGAAAGCCCTTTTCCATTTTAGCAAAATTCTTTCTATTTATACCTACTTTAAGGTATTCATCATTGCAGTACAACTGTTGCAGTAGAATGACAACAGATTCGTGTATAGGGAACTAGATTAGCTTAGCTACCTATCTAATTTATTGTAGAAATTCTGGGATCTGCGATTGGACATGGAAAATAGAAATACTTTTTCTTGGGTAAAGGAACAGATAACTCGATCGATTTCTGTATCGATCATGATATACGTAATAACTCGGACATCTATTTCAAATGCATATCCCATTTTTGCGCAGCAGGGTTATGAAAACCCACGAGAAGCAACTGGACGAATTGTATGTGCCAATTGCCATTTAGCTAGCAAGCCCGTCGATATTGAAGTTCCCCAAGCTGTGCTTCCCGATACTGTATTTGAAGCAGTTCTTCGAATTCCTTATGATATGCAATTGAAACAAGTTCTTGCTAATGGAAAAAAGGGAGGGTTGAATGTAGGTGCTGTTCTTATTTTGCCCGAGGGATTCGAATTAGCGCCGCCCGATCGTATTTCCCCTGAGTTAAAAGAAAAGATAGGAAATCTTGCTTTTCAGAGTTATCGTCCCGATAAAAAAAACATTCTTGTGATAGGCCCTGTTCCCGGTAAGAAATATAGTGAAATTGTCTTTCCCATTCTTTCCCCTGATCCTGCTACGAAGAAAGATGCTCATTTCTTAAAATATCCCATATATGTAGGGGGAAACCGAGGAAGAGGACAGATCTATCCTGATGGTAGCAAGAGTAACAATACAGTCTATAATGCTACGTCAACAGGTATAGTAAGAAAAATACTACGTAAAGAAAAGGGGGGGTATGAAATATCCATAGTTGATGCATCAGATGGACGCCAAGTGATTGATATTATACCTCCCGGACCAGAACTTCTTGTTTCAGAGGGGGAATCCATCAAGCTTGATCAACCATTAACAAGCAATCCTAATGTGGGAGGTTTTGGTCAGGGGGACGCAGAAATCGTGCTTCAGGATCCATTACGTGTCCAAGGCCTTTTGTTCTTCTTCGCATCCGTTATTTTGGCACAAGTTTTTTTGGTTCTCAAAAAGAAACAGTTTGAAAAGGTTCAATTGTACGAAATGAATTTCTAGGTCCCGGGATTTCTTACCATCAAGTTGGTAAAAAGCCTCGATTTATTGGCAATTGCTAGAATTATCTATGATCTATTTTGGAAATCCTTTTTTTGTTTAGACTGCTTTTTGTTTATGAGATGTCTGGAATTCCTTATTTATATCCCATGCAAAAGAAGAGAATCCAAGGCAAAGGCGAGAACAATCAAATTAAAATTTCTTCTTTTTCGGAGGGATTGCAGGTCTTCTTAATCGTCTATTCGGCACAAGAAAAAGCCTTTTTCTTGTGCCGATTCTTCTTGTATCAAAATAAGAATCCTTTTTCTTCCTAATTCGTCAAAGATTACTATTTCTTTCTTTATTCGGGTCTGTCTCTTGGACCTCTTTTTCTTTTGCTTAGGTTTAGCCGAGGTAGTGGACAAACAGAGGGGAAGAAAATATGGCGGGGGAAAAATTTCTTGTGATTGTGAGCAAATTGCTTGGCTTGTTTAATTAAGTTCAACTTCAAATTTACAGAAATTTTGCAAAAAAAAAGTAAACTCTTCCATTGAAGGTTTTTTTATTTTTAGGCTAGTTGAATAGTTTTGATTAAGGTTTTATTAGTTTATTACTCGAAACTAAATCAAGGATTTTCAGGATACTTCCTTCGTGGAATAAGATATTGGATCCTCGAGTGATCTCTTTTTCTTGTTGCTTCATAAGAGTGAATCGAATAGATTCAATTCGCGTTATAAGAGTAAAATAAAAATTCCGCGGGTCCTTTCCGCTCTAATCAGATAAAGGGGGGTAAGGACCCGCTAAGCTCCTACTTTTTTCATGTTTACAATCTGGTCCCTCCGATTACTATAGAGATGAACCCAATCCAGAATATGAACCATAAAAGAAAACACCTACTAAACCAATCACAGCAATACCAGCTACAGTACCTATCAGCCAAAGAGGAATTCTTCCAGTAGTATCGGCCATTTCCCCTACTTTCCTCCACATTTTATCAATTGGTCATGCTAGAGACAAAAACAGTCATGGGTAGTTATAAGGATGGTATCCTTCCAAATGGGATAAGAGAATTCTTATTAGTCTCTTTCTTTCTCTCAATTGAAGAAGTAATTGGAAAATAAAACAGCAAGTACAAAAATGAGTAATAAACCCCAGTATAGACTGGTACGATTCAATTCAACATTTTGTTCATTCGGGTTTGATTGTGTCATAGTTCTATAGTTGGAATTTGTTTTATCGTTGGATGAACTGCATTGCTGATATTGATCCCAAGAAAAAAACAGTAGGTACAGCTAGTCCGTGAATAGCCAGCCATCGCACTGTAAAAATAGGATAGGTTCGATCTATGGTCATTGAGGGCCTCCTAAAAGGATCTACTAAATTCATCGAGTTGTTCTAAAGAATCAAAACGGTCGGTTATTAACGGAATTCCTTGTCGGCTTTCCGTGAAATACTCGTTTGGCCTAGGACTTCCAAACACGTCATAAGCTAAACCCGTACTGACAAATAACCAACCCGCAATGAATAGGGAAGGTATAGTAATGCTATGAATAACCCAGTATCGAATACTGGTAATAATATCAGCAAAAGAACGTTCTCCCCGTGCTTCCAGACATGCTGAACTCCCAAAATTTTTGTACATTCAAAAAAGGAATTGATTCCGTAAAAGATGGGATCGACCAGTAAATAGAAAATTACTGATATTTCATCCTTGTGAGATTGTCAATTTTGTACCAAAGGTGTATTTTGAGTATACCGAATTAGTATAGCTATCCTTCCTATGGCACAGCAATCTGGTTTTGCCTGGTTCCGAAACATAATTACTTTTTTATTTTTTTTTTGTCTATAGGTAAGCTATATGTTATTCAAGGCATCAATAGAAAACCCCATTTTTGTAGGTTCTACTTACTTTTCATTGGCTTCGGAATAATAGAGTAATTCGGAATAGCAGCCAAAATCTTGGGAAAATCTAAGTTAATGATCAATAGGTTTGGATAAATAATTTAGGAAGGATATTCTCATACTGACACAATACAAGGACAAGTATATGTGAAATCTATCCTTTCATAATTCGTAATTCATCCTTGTATTGTTTGTTGGATTAGGTCTAACTTTCTTGACCAAACTGCGAGCGCGGAACTTTACGAGATGAAATAGGGAAAGACAGAAGATAGAATAGAACTTAAAAGGATAATTGAAGTGACTCGTCTTCGAATCTACTTTGGTTGGAGTTCGAAAAAGGAATAAAAATAAAGTAAATTCAAGGAAGAGCTTTCTTTTTTTTTTTTTTTTAACAGCCCCTTGGCAGGTCGTGGAATGCTTTTGTTCTCCTCTTATTCCATATGGAATACAATCAGTTAAAATAAGAAGGAATAGGGGAATATTCGATCGTTCACTCCAAAAAGAGGGTCCTATTGAAAAAGAAATTATCCAAAATAGAAAGAAGTTTTTTTTTTTCAAATTCAATTGTTTATTTATCTCTTATTCAAAAATTTCCCTGAAAATTGAATTTCTTTTTTTCATTCAATGGGGTTAGATGATCTAGTTCTTAATATTATTACTTTACTCAATTGACAAATTCCACAACAAATCTCTTGATTCGGAATTAGGGACTCATGTATCATCTGATGAATCCACTTTCTTTTACACTTCTGTATCTTACTCTATCTTGTTTTTTAGTATTATCTAAAATAACTGATGAATTATGAATTTTCCATAACTTAGGTAAATGCTTTACCAACATATGTAGTGTAGTAAAAAAAAATAAATGGAATTTAACTCTTTCATGCTTACTTTAACTAGTTATTTTGGTTTTCTACTGGCTGCTTTAACTATAACCCCAGCTCTATTTATTGGCTTGAACAAGATACGCCTTATTTGAATTGACTGAATAATTATAATTCAGAAAAGAAAAATCTTTCTTTGGGATTCCTGGCATTCTACGACTCTTTTCCAGACTAATTAGGAATTCTTTTCTTGGTCATTGAGATTCGTGGATAATTTAGAGTACTATTTAGGGATAGATCGTACCTCTTTTTTTATCCCCTCGAACAAATCGAAATGATTGAAGTTTTTCTATTTGGAATCGTCTTAGGCCTAATTCCTATTACTTTAGCGGGATTATTCGTGACTGCGTATTTGCAATACAGGCGTGGGGATCAGTTGGATCTTTGATTGAGTCATTTTTTTTTTTTGATTGACCTCCTCCAGACCAGAGAGGAGGTCAAATTGAAATTGGAGTTACAATTCAATTTTGTTAAGTTATTTTACTCTGCTTCGACATAAAATAGATGGAATCACGCTCTGTAGGATTTGAACCTACGACATCGGGTTTTGGAGACCCGCGTTCTACCGAACTGAACTAAGAGCGCTTTCATTCATTCAAAAAGAAAATCTTTTTCTATTCCTAATGTATCTCACGTACGTATAGTCTCCACAAATTCAAGTTATACCCACTTTACTTTAATTGATCTCGTCGCTACTGCCTATAAAGAAGAAAGAAGTAATAGGTAGGGATGACAGGATTTGAACCTGTGACATTTTGTACCCAAAACAAACGCGCTACCAAGCTGCGCTACATCCCTTTTCCAAATTAAATTGTTGTACAATGCCATTGTACACAATTCCTGTCTTCTTTTCCACATCATAATTTTCTTCTTCTTTCTTTCTCTATCTATATATAGAACCCTCGTGTCATTTCTTCTTTTTGGTCTCATATAATTAAGGAATTATATACATATAAAATCCAATATAATTTCGCCTATAAAAGAAGGATTACTTTTCCTTGGTAATATATAGGAAGAAGGGGTCATCTTTTTCTTTTTTAGGGATAGGAAAATTTCGTCGATATGGTTCATTTTATATATAGCATAACAATCTTGGGCAAGAGTTTATGATCATATATGTATTCCAACAAGGAAGGAGGATTTTCAATGCGGGATATAAAAACATATCTCTCTGTAGCACCCGTGCTAAGTACTCTATGGTTTGGTGCTTTAGCAGGTTTATTGATAGAAATTAATCGTTTATTCCCAGATGCTTTGTCATTCCCTTTTTTTTAATTCTAGTTATTGCTATGGGAGGGATAGATTTCTTCGTGATATGACAAAATTTGATCCTTTTCAATCTTTTTTTAGTATCGGAAGGAAAAAGAAAGAAAAGATGGATTGGGTTGAACCTCAGAGTCATTAAAAATTTGGTAAACCCCATTTTTGAAAATAGAAATTCAATTTAAAGGGGTACCCAAGCTAAATAAGGCCTCAGAAATCAGAGCATAGAAAAGGCGGGGCTGGCTAATTAAATGAAAGGATTTCGAACCAAAATCTTTGCTAATTCGACAAGGATTGTATTCTTTAATTATTTCTCTATTTTTTATTACTTAATTAAAGAATAAAAAAAAATTATTCTAATGAATTTTATTCTTCTTCTTCGGATTCAAAATAGAAGAATAAAAGAATAAGTAGAAGAATTAAGTTAAGTCAATCCAAAAAGAAAAGGAGGTTCATGGCCAAGGGAAAAGATGTTAGAATCAGAGTTATTTTGGAATGCATCAGTTGTGTTCGAAAAGGTGCCAATGAGGAATCGACGGGGATTTCTAGATATAGTACTCAAAAGAATCGCCACAATACACCCGGACAATTAGAATTCAAAAAATTTTGTCGTTATTGTCGCAAGCATACGACTCATCACGAAATAAAGAAATAGGAACATCGTGTGTTTGATCTTTCCAAACAACAGAAAGAGTAAGAACTTCATATTTAATATATAAAGAAAACATAGTATAGAATACAAAATACAAATCAACTCATCTGATTTCCGGTAGATATTATTTCATATGTATAGAGGGTATTCATATACTATAATATGAATCAAATAAGATATGGATCAAAGAAAAACTACTTCTTCTGGATCCTAAATTAATAAAATAAAGAAGTGAATTTTCAAATTTTCAAATTTTAAATAAGGAATAAATCATGTATACATCTAAACAACCTTTTCTTAAATCTAAGCAACCCTTTAGTAAATCCAAGCAAACTTTTAATAAATCCAAGCAACCCTTTCGTAAATCCAAGCAAACTTTTCGTAAATTCAAGCAACCTTTTCGTAAATCTAAACAACCTTTTCGTAGGCGTCCCCGGATTGGCCCGGGAGATCGAATTGATTATAGAAACATGAGTTTAATTAATAGATTTATTAGTGAACAAGGAAAAATATTATCGAGACGAATAAATAGATTAACCTTGAAACAACAACGATTAATTACTCTTGCTATAAAACAGGCTCGTATTTTATCTTTCTTACCGTTTCGTAACTATGAGAACGAAAAGCAATTTCAAGCCCAGTCAATTTCAATAATTACAGGTTCTAGACCCAGAAAAAATAGACATATTCCTCAATTAACGCAAAAGTACAATTCCAATCGAAACTTAAGAAACAACAACCAAAATTTAAGAAACAACAACCGGAACTTAAGTTCCGATTGTTGATGTTTTATTCGAATTCGAAAGGGCCAGACCTATATATATTATAAAGAAAGTAATCCAGCTCGTTGATTCCTACCACTTAATCTTAATTTATTGTATCTTCCCGGAGTTCCCTCTCCGGGAATTCATCTTTTATTATTCCAGTATATTACTTTATTTATACCTTTAATTGATGATCTTTATTTTATTGGAAATCGTGTAAAGATTATTTGGATTTGATACAGCTACTTGTGCAAGCATTTTACGATTAAGAATCAATTTCTTCTTGTACAGGTTGTGTATTAATTTACTATAACTATCGAATACTTTATATACCCGCGTTGCTGCGTTTATCCGAGTGATCCACAAACGACGAAAATCCCTCTTTTGCCTACCTCTATCTCGATGAGAGGAAACAAAAGCTCTTTTTACCTGTTGGGTAATCATTCGATTAAGTCTTAAATGAGCCCCTCTAAAGTTTGAGGCAAATGAACGCATTTTTGTTCGTCGTCTCCGGGCTATATATCCTCGCGGAACTCTGGTCATTGAATCAAATTAACCTTAATGAATAACTAATGATTTCTCTTCTTTTAGCCACCCTTTTTCTCATTAATAACAAAACTAATTATTCCGATATATAAAATATTAATTCCAATGGCTTTTGCTATAGTAACCTTCCCAACCACGATTTTTTATTCCACTCCGTTCAGTTATTTCTATACGAAATAACAAATTCATTCTAATAATACTAAAAAAAATAGTGGGTTCCATCGTTTCTATGGTTCCCTTTTAAACGGTGAGGCCCTCTCTATACACCGGAGCCCTTTCTTTCATCAAAAGGTATTGCGAACTTGTATAGTCCACATTCTTTGGCTCTACCTATCCATTATAGAGTAAATAGCTCTTTTCACAATAAGAGTTATCCATACAGTGACGGTATTTAATTATGAAAGTTGGCTAAGTAGCTGACCCTGTTAGTCCGTTCTTTTAAGATAAAGGAGCATAAGCCTTTTTCTTTTTATTACTATTTCCTCCGCTTAATGGATAACCATTTGCTACCAATGGGAGAATTGCTTCTTATTTCCAATTTAGATAATTGGATTTGCACCAAAGGAAACCATAAATTCCATATACCATAGAAATCTAGGATAGAGAAGCTATATCCTATTCATTGGTACTAATCATGGATACTTCAATTTTTTTTATATTTGTTTGAAGTCATGATCTGAACGAGTCGCACATACACCCTAGCACATGTTCCTCGACGCTGAGGGCATCCTTTAAGCGCGGCCGTTTTTCGAGCATTTCGTATTGGCTGTCTTGCGTTTCTAATAAGTTGTTTAACCGTCGGCATGTTGTATGTATATAGAAAAAAATGGATTGGTTTAGATCCATCTTAACCTGATGATTGCTCATCATGAAGTCTTTCTATTTTCTATTAAATCGAGGAAAACACGAATTTAGCTGTGAAATAACTTTACAAGAAATCCGGACACTACCAATCCTTAAACATTTCTGGAAACCACACTGGATCAGTATCGCAGTGCTTGTCAATCATTTCATCCCCTACAATATCGACAAGTCCATAAGCTTTGGCTTCGTCTGCTGACATAAAAACATCCCTTTCCATGTCTTCGGATACAACCCAAAAAGGCTTGCCTGTTCTTACTGCATAAACCCTTGTGATCATTTCGCGAACTTTGTGTAACTCTTCTACTTCTAGTAAAAATTCTGGTGTCCTTGCCCGATAATAAGCACTAGCAGGTTGGTGAAGCATAATCCTCGCGTGAGGGAATGCTATACGCTTGGTGGGTTCTCCTCCAAGCAGAATGAAGGACGCCATGGAGGCGGCTATTCCGAGGCATATTGTATATATATCTGGTGTCACCGTTTGCATCGTATCAAAAATAGCCATTCCTGAGATTAGCCACCCGCCTGGGGAGTTTATAAACAAAAAAATATCACTAATTCCATCTTCTATACTCAGATATACCATGAGACCTGTAATATGATTCGTGATCTCGCAACGAATCTCTTGACCTAAAAAAAGTGTCCTTTCTCGATACATAACATTGTATAAGTCAACCCAAGTCGCTTCTTCATCTCCAGGAATCCGGTAAGGTACTTTTGGAACACCAATGGGCATATTAGATTAATATTATTAAATTTAAGTAAGAAAACCACACTTTAATATGGAAACGTAAGAATGGAACAGAAAGAAAGAATCCGCAGTTTATTGTCTTAATTTTTATTCTTATTCTATATGAATATTATAGATTCTATTAATACGTAGATTGAAAGGTTATACATATAAGGAATGTAAGACAGATTGAATAAAGAAAAGGGAATGGGTGATTTGAATGCTAAACAAAGAGGGGTAGCGATCTATTCTTCGTTTTTTCCAAATTGGCCAAGTTACCCATTGCATATTGGCACTTATCGAGTATAGAATAGATCTGCTTCTCTTTCTTCTTATGAACAGAATTGGCTTCTTATTTTTAATGGAATGAAATAAATATTCGCGCTTTCTGACACAGAATCCCCTAGAAGGGTTAGGTACATAGGATATGGATAGTCTTTTTCAATGCGATAAAATAAAGCGACATCGTGTCTATTTTTCTTTGCTAAAGGGGTATTTCCATGGGTTTGCCTTGGTATCGTGTTCATACTGTCGTATTGAATGATCCGGGTCGATTGCTTGCGGTGCATATAATGCACACAGCTCTAGTTTCTGGTTGGGCTGGCTCAATGGCTTTATACGAATTAGCAGTTTTTGATCCCTCTGATCCTGTTCTGGATCCAATGTGGAGACAAGGTATGTTCGTAATTCCCTTCATGACTCGTTTAGGAATAACGGATTCGTGGGGTGGTTGGAGTATTTCAGGAGGAACTGTAACAAATCCGGGTATTTGGAGTTATGAAGGTGTGGCAGGTACGCATATTGTGTTTTCTGGCTTGTGTTTCTTGGCAGCGATCTGGCATTGGGTATATTGGGACCTAGAAATATTCTCTGATGAGCGGACGGGAAAACCCTCTTTGGATTTGCCCAAGATCTTTGGAATTCATTTATTTCTTGCAGGGGTGGCTTGCTTTGGCTTTGGGGCATTTCATGTAACGGGTTTGTATGGTCCTGGGATATGGGTATCCGATCCTTATGGACTAACTGGAAAAGTACAAGCTGTAAATCCAGCGTGGGGTGCAGAAGGTTTTGATCCTTTTGTTCCGGGGGGAATAGCTTCTCATCATATTGCTGCGGGTACATTGGGTATATTAGCGGGCTTATTCCATCTTAGTGTCCGTCCGCCTCAACGTCTATATAAAGGATTACGTATGGGCAATATTGAAACTGTACTTTCCAGTAGTATCGCTGCTGTTTTTTTTGCAGCTTTCGTAGTTGCTGGAACTATGTGGTATGGGTCAGCAACGACCCCAATCGAATTATTTGGGCCTACTCGTTATCAGTGGGATCAGGGATACTTTCAGCAAGAAATATATCGAAGAGTTAGCAATGGTTTAGCCGAAAATCTTAGTTTATCAGAAGCTTGGTCTAAAATTCCCGAAAAATTAGCCTTTTATGATTATATTGGTAATAATCCGGCAAAAGGGGGATTATTCAGAGCAGGCTCAATGGACAATGGGGATGGAATAGCTGTTGGATGGTTAGGACATCCCGTCTTTAGAGATAAAGAAGGACGTGAGCTTTTTGTACGCCGTATGCCTACTTTTTTTGAAACATTTCCGGTTGTTTTGGTAGATGAGGAGGGAATTGTTAGAGCAGACGTTCCTTTTAGAAGAGCAGAATCCAAATATAGTGTTGAACAAGTAGGTGTAACGGTGGAGTTCTATGGTGGCGAACTTAATGGAGTAAGTTATTCTGATCCTGCTACTGTAAAAAAATATGCGAGGCGTTCTCAATTAGGGGAAATTTTTGAATTAGACCGGGCTACTTTGAAATCTGATGGTGTTTTTCGCAGCAGTCCAAGGGGTTGGTTCACTTTTGGTCATGCTACCTTTGCTTTGCTCTTCTTTTTCGGACACATTTGGCATGGCGCTAGAACATTGTTCCGAGATGTTTTTGCTGGTATTGATCCAGATTTGGATGCTCAAGTGGAATTTGGAACATTCCAAAAAGTGGGAGATCCAACTACAAGGAAACAGGCAGTTTGATACACATTGTTATAGTATCTTTCACCTCTCTTTTTTGATTTGACATGGGAAACATCTCCCATCCTTTCTTTGACTCTTTTTCTTTCTTTATATGGGAAATTATCCCAAATGACAAATGAATAGGTGTGGAAGTTATAATTGTAAATAAACCAGGATCGAATCTATGGAAGCATTGGTTTATACGTTCCTTTTAGTTTCGACTTTAGGGATAATTTTTTTCGCTATCTTCTTCCGAGAACCACCTAAGGTTCCACCAACTCCAACTAAAAGAATAAAATAATTTCATTTAAGTAAGAAGTCCCCCTATCTGGGAGACTTCTTACTTAAATTAGTCTCCGTGTTCTTCGAATGGATCTCTTAATTGTTGAGAGGGTTGCCCAAACGCGGTATATAAGGCATACCCAGTAAAGCTTACAAGTAAACCAGATATGGAGATGGCGACTAAAGTTGCTGTTTCCATTTTTATAGAATTTCAAGATTACAATGGATCTACGAAAAGATCGTGTATTTACAACTACAACGGAATAGTATACAAAGTCAACACCAATGATTAAATAGAATTTATGGCTACACAAACCGTTGAAGATAGTTCTAAACCTAGGCCAAAACGAACTGGTGCAGGTAGTTTACTGAAACCCTTGAATTCGGAATATGGGAAAGTCGCCCCGGGTTGGGGGACTACTCCTTTTATGGGGATCGCAATGGCTTTATTCGCTATATTCCTATCTATCATTTTAGAAATTTATAATTCTTCCGTTTTACTGGACGGAATTTTAACCAATTAGGTTTCTACTAACTAAAACTAGGAAGTCAGAGTTTTTCCATCCAAAAAAGCCTTTCTAGTTTAAGATCTACATTTCTAGATATTATGGTAGTTCGACCGCGGAATTTTTTTGTTTCGGTATCTCTGGAATATGAGTGTGTGACTTGTTAGAATTGATCCTATTGATAATACATAGAAAGGGCCTGTTATCTCTATCAAGATGATTCTAATTCGTCAGATATTATTTATTCTAGTATCTGGAACACGAAATAGATAGAGTGGATCAAAAAAAAATGGAACTATGATTCATACTCACTATTAAGACCTCGCAACCAGACTGAAAAATTCAAGTAGTTCTTAAATAAAAATAAAAAAGAAATTTTCTTCCTTCCAATTTTGTTTGCCCAAAAGACAACTTTTTTTCTCTCGATTTTGTCGAGTCATTACACTGATTCAATAAATGATTATCAAGCGGTTCTTATTCGAAGAACCCTTGCCTTTTGTTTAGCTTGAGACTAAATCATCGTGGCTCTAGTATGAATCTAAGGTTTTAATTGAACTGATTCATAGGATCTCAACAAGATAATTTCTATATTACGCATAAAAAAACAAATCCTTTATAGGGAAGAGAAAAGTCAAGAAGCCTCTAATGACCAACATAAGGGAAAGGAAGAAAGAAAGACGCGCCAACTTGAGATTTTTTGGCATTATCATCACAAAGAAGATATTCCGGATTTTTCTTATTTGATATCTTCAAGGCAAATCGACCCAATTCAGTGGCTGATGAAGTTTTGAACCTTTTTTCTAATATTCGTTGAAAATTTTTGTGTTTCTGCTTGAGCCGTACGAGATGAAATTTTCATATACGGCTCTTAGAGGGGGACTCGGGTTAGTTACCTATCTCAATAAAGTATATGATTGGTTTGAGGAACGTCTTGAGATTCAGGCAATTGCAGATGATATAACTAGTAAATATGTTCCTCCCCATGTCAACATATTTTATTGTTTAGGGGGAATTACACTTACTTGTTTTCTAGTACAAGTCGCTACCGGTTTTGCTATGACTTTTTACTACCGACCAACCGTTACAGAGGCTTTTTCCTCGGTTCAATACATAATGACCGAGGCCAACTTTGGTTGGTTAATCCGATCAGTTCATCGATGGTCAGCAAGTATGATGGTTTTAATGATGATCCTGCATGTATTTCGTGTGTATCTCACAGGGGGATTTAAAAAACCCCGCGAATTAACTTGGGTCACAGGTGTGGTTTTGGCTGTTTTGACTGCATCATTTGGTGTAACTGGTTATTCTTTGCCTTGGGATCAAATTGGCTATTGGGCAGTCAAAATTGTGACAGGTGTACCTGACGCCATTCCGGTAATAGGATCGCCTTTAGTGGAGTTATTACGCGGAAGTGCTAGTGTGGGCCAATCCACTTTGACTCGTTTTTATAGTTTACATACCTTTGTACTGCCTCTGCTTACTGCCGTATTTATGTTAATGCACTTTCCAATGATACGTAAGCAAGGTATTTCGGGTCCTTTATAGGGAAGGCATATCATAGAGAATTATAATTATCATATATCATATCGGGTAGGTTTTGGTATTTCATTGCTACAAGCATGGGTTATTGTAAAATAACACATGTCATTTGGATACTTCTCTTCAACTCCAAAGTATTTTTATACAATACAAATAGTTGAAGTTAATTTTACGAAAGAAAAAAGGCGGATTATGGGAGTGTGTGACTTGAATTATTGATTTGGCCATGCAGATAAAGAATTGGATCTGCCACATTAGAATTCACAACCAAAGGTGTCTCCGCATCCAATCAACATGTAAGTCCCCTACCTAGGAAGGATAGGCTGGTTCACTTGAGGAGAATATCTTCTATGATCATACCGCAACCATGTCATCCATGAACAGGCTCCGTAAGATCCCATAGAGTAGAAATGGAATAAGTCATGTGACATGATCCAGTTCTCTATTTATTACACTTACCTTTTTATTATAGTATGGAAATGCATTCATTTTCTTTGCATCGATTGTGATCCGCAATACTATCGGAGTAAAAGAAGGGATCTAAGGAAGAATGTAGGCTAAACTTTTTGATTTTTTATTAGTAACAAGTAAATATTTTGTTTGGAGGTAAGAAACTTGCGATATTGAGGGGATAAATACCAACTAATCAAGAGACATGAGACAATCCACAAAGCAATTGATCATGATCAAATTTGTAAGCCCACTTGGATATTGAGCATTTACCCATAAGAATAGGATTATTTTCAATGAGTAGTTGTAGGTGCAACTTCGGAAAAGAGAATCTGATAAAGCTTTTCTTGCCTAGAGTCATTGAGTCATTATAAACCTTAATTCTATTAAGGATCTTCCGCGGTCTTATTTCTTTCACTCTTGCTCGAGCCGGATGATGATAAATTCTCATGTCCGGTTCCTTTGGGGGATGGATCCTAAAGAGTTCACCTATCCCAATAACAAAGAAACCAGACTTAAATGATCCTGTATTAAGAGCTAAATTAGCTAAAGGGATGGGACATAATTATTACGGGGAACCCGCATGGCCCAACGATCTTTTATATATTTTTCCAGTAGTAATTCTAGGTACTATTGCATGTAATGTAGGTTTAGCGGTTCTCGAGCCATCAATGATTGGTGAACCGGCAGATCCGTTTGCAACTCCTCTGGAAATATTACCCGAGTGGTACTTCTTTCCCGTGTTTCAAATACTCCGTACGGTACCCAATAAGTTATTGGGCGTTCTTTTAATGGTTTCTGTGCCAACAGGCTTATTGACAGTACCTTTTCTAGAGAATGTCAATAAATTCCAAAATCCATTTCGCCGCCCAGTAGCTACGACCGTTTTTTTAATCGGTACTGTAGTAGCTCTTTGGTTAGGTATTGAGAGCAACATTACCCATTGATAAATCATTAACTTTAGGTCTTTTTTAGATATTTTTTGATTCATTCAACCGTGAAGTACCATAGGTATCTAGGAAATAGTTACTTCCAAGTGAATCTTCCCTAGATACCTAAAATCCATTTTATTATGATCCATTTCGCGAAAATATAGATTGTACCAAAGATGCTAAATTGTTTTCTTTTTATTCTAACTCGAAAAAGAAGAAGAAAAAAAATTGCAATGGATTTAAAACGAGAGTTTATTCTTAAGTAAATCAATTGGGAGATGCTTCTCTAGAGTGTCCCATATATGTTTTCTATCTTCCATACGAAAACTGTCAATTCTCAGAAGATCTTCTTCAGTCTTACTCAAAAGGTCCAATAGTGTATGTATATTGGCCCTTTTTAGACAATTATACGTTCTAGAAGTCAATTCTAATTGATCAATAAAAATACAATTCAATGGAATTCCTTTTTTGTTTTTCTTTAGATTAGTTAATCTTTTTTGAAAAGTAAAAAGGGGTGGAGTAAACCTGTTTTTATTTTCTTCGAAACTAGCGCCCTCTTCCTCCGCGTGTAGAAAAGGAAGAAATAAATCAATCAAATTACGAGAAGCCTCATAAAGTGCTTCCTTAGGGGTTAAACTTCCATTAGTCCATATTTCTAGAAAAAGTATCTCGTGTTTTTCATTTCCATTCCCACAAGAAAAAATACTATAATTCACATTTCGAACAGGCATGGATACAGCATCTATAGGATAACTTCCATCTTGATAGTTCTTTCTGAGTTCTGTCTGATATCCACGATCTCTCTTGATCTGTAAATCAATACAGAAATCAATGGGCTCTGTCAAGTTAGCTATAGGTTGTGCCGTATCAACGATTTCTACGGAAGGCGGTAAGATGATATCTTGAGCAGTTATGTATCTAGGACCTTTGACGCAAATGGATGCGTCTCTAACTCCATAGAGATTACTTCTCAATACAATTTCTTTCAAATTTAGTAAAATTTCTTGTACGGATTCTTCAATACCTGCTATTGTAGAATACTCGTGCGGCACGCTCCCAAATTTTGCACGTGTGATACATGTTCCTTCTATTTCTCCAAGTAAAGCTCTTCGCAAGGCAATACCGACGGTGTCCGCTTGACCTTTTCTAAGCGGGGACAGAATGAAACGACCATAATAAAGGCGCTTACTATCTACTCTTGATTCAACACACTTCCACTGTAGTGTTTGAGTGGATCCTGCTACCTCCTCTCGAACCATAATAGACTAGTATTATTATTTTATCATTGAATCGTTTATTTCTCTTGAAATGAAAGTTGAAAGCGGGTTAATTCTTTTACAGACGTCTTTTTTTAGGCGGTCGACATCCATTATGCGGCATAGGTGTTACATCGCGTATACAACTTAATCGCACACCACTTTTAGCAATGGCTCGTAATGCGGCATCTCTTCCACTACCAGCGCCCTTTACCATAACTTCTGCTCGTTGCAAACCTACTGTACGAATAGCATCTACTGCTGTTCTTTGACCAGCATAGGGTGATGCTTTTCTTGAGCTTTTGAATCCACAAGTACCGGCCGAGGACCAAAAAACCACCCGACCTTGTGGGTCTGTAACAGTTATAATGGTATTGTTGAAACTAGCTTGAACATGAATAACCCCTTTTGTTATTCTACGTGCACTCTTCCGTAAACTAAAACGTGCATTCCTACGTAAACCAATACGCACTTTCTTACGTGAACCAATTTTTGGTATAGCTTTTGCCATATTTTATTATCTCATAAATATGAGTTAGAAATAAAAAAAAGAAAAAAAGATACAAAGATATCCGTTTCAGGGTAAAATAAACCCTTTACTTTAATTATTTTAAATGAAATTATTTTATTTGGAATTGGAACATTTCCGCGGGTACTTTTTTTTACTTTTTAGAAAGTAAAGTTCTTTTTCGAAAGATTACCCCTGTCTTTGTTTATGCTTCGGATTAGAGCAAATGACTCTAATTCGTCCACGCCTACGAATCAGTCGACATTTTGTACAAATTTTACGAACGGAAGCTCTTATTTTCATATTTCCGTATCCTTTTTTAAACTATGAATCTAATCTTTTGGAAAAAATAAGTCTCTTCGCTTGAATTTTAGAACTTAGAATTTATTACCCTAGAAAAAAAAAGAAAAACCTAATCCTTTGAATCTTTGGTATCCTTCAAATCTTCGCTATCCTTCAAATCTTCGCTATCCTTCGAGTCTTCGATACGCTTCGAATCCTTATGGGGAAGTCTATAAATTATACGTCCCTTGCTTGAATCATAACGACTTACTTCAATTTTGACCCTATCCCCCATCAGTATTCGTATAGAACTAGACCGTATCTTTCCTGAAATATAGCCTAGGATGATGGTGTCATTCTCTAGCCGAACGCGGAACATTCCATTGGGTAGGGCTTCCGTAACTAAACCTTCGAAAGTTACTTTTGCTTCTCTCGGGTTTTTTTTTTCTCTCCTATTTTTTTTTTCTGTCATATTTTTTTTCTCCTATTTTTCTATTTTTATTTTAAAAATAGGAAGGGCGAGATAGAATTCGAGCACTATAGGCGGGGCGATTACCATATATAACATAAGACTTCTCCCCCAATTCTGTTTAGTCGAGCTTCTCGATCTGTCATTATTCCTCGAGAAGTAGAAAGAATAGCAATTCCCATTCCACCCAAAACTTTAGGAATTCCTTGATAGTTGGTATAAATTCGTAAGCCGGGTCGGCTGATACGCTTTAAAAAGGTTCTTGTTCTATATATTCCTTTTATAGTCTTTCTCTTTTGATGTCGCAAAGTTGAAACCAAGAAATATCTGTTACGTTCCTGATGTTTCCGAACACTTTCAATAAAACCCTCTCGTAGAAGTATTTTAACAATGTTTTCGGTAATATTTGTAGATACTACTCGAACTGTTCCTTTTTTATTCATGTCCGCATTTCTTATAGAGGTTAGTAAATCAGCAATAGTGTCCTTGCCCATAAGACTCTAATTCTAGGTTCCTCCTAATTTTTCTATAATCAACATGTTTTCTTTTTTTTTTTTTCATTTTGGATTTTAAAACATATACGTAAAACACAATCTACTAAATTAATTCTTTGGTCTCAATTTCGCCTACTAGTATTTATAATACTTCAGGAGCTAATGAAACTATTTTGGTAAAATTCAATTCTCTCAATTCCTCGGCAATCGCGCCAAAAACTCGAGTTCCTTTTGGATTGCCTTTTTGATCAATTATAACCGCAGCATTGTCATCATAGCGGATTATTATACCGTCTTCGCATTTGAACTCTTTACATGTACGTACAATTACAGCTCGAATTACTTCGGATCTTTCTAGAGGCATTTGGGGCAATGCGTCTTTGATTACAGCAACAATAACATCACCAATACGAGCATATCGCTGATTACCAGCAGCTCCTATGACTCGAATACACATCAATTTTCGAGCTCCACTATTATCTGCTACATTTAAAAGGGTCTGAGGTTGAATCATATTATTTTGATTTCAATTTGTTATTTCAATGCAAAAGGATGAAAGAAATATTGTCTTTCCAGAAAGAAAAACCGAGCATTTTTTTTTATCTTCCATACCCCTTTTAGGGTTCTATATCTCTAATCGAATAAATTGACTTCGTATGGGCATTTTACTGGCAGCTATGGAGATAGCTGCTCTAGCTACAGTTTCAGATACTCCCCCCATTTCATAAAGTATACGACCAGGTTTAACAACGGATACCCAATATTCGGGGGACCCCTTTCCCGAGCCCATACGTGTTTCCGTGGGTCTTAGTGTAACCGGTTTGTCGGGAAATATACGTACCCATATTTTTCCACCACGACGTGCATATCGTGTTATTGCTCTTCGTCCTGCTTCTATCTGTCTCGCCGTGATCCAAGCGGGTTCAAGTGCTTGAAGAGCATATCTACCAAAACAAATACGATTGCCTCGGCAGGATTTTCCTTTCATTCTTCCTCTATGTTGTTTGCGAAATCTGGTTCTTTTGGGGTTATAGTCGATGGTTCTCTTTCTTAGTTCCATCTCTACTGCAAAACTGGACATGAGAGTTTCTTCTCATCCAGCTCCTCGCGAATGGAATCAGAAAGCATGTAAATTTCTCTAATTCATAATATTCCAAAATATTACGGTACGGATAGATACACATTAATAGATAATAGAAAAAGTTCGGTTTTTTTTATATTGAATTTGTTAAAACAGAAAAATATAATATATAGTCAAAAAAGAAGATCTAGAATATATCCAGATGTGTGTGTATATTTATCTAAATTCTATATTTATAGATAATGTAATCCTTCTTAAAAAAATCCTTATTTTTACTCTTATTGAATCGCGGTAAAGTATTCTAATTCAATAAGAATTTCGCGGGCGAATATTTACTCTTTCCTGTCTTATTTGTTAATTTATAAACTTACCAAATAAGACAATTTTTTTGGTTTGTTCCGCCATCCCACCCAATGAAGTGTTAGGATTCTTTTCAATAAAATCCTATGGAATCATAGGTTCTGTCGTTCCCACTGCTTCTCCTTGAATGGTTAGGTCTGAATCCCGCAACGGAGCTTCCAAAAAATTTCTTTCCGAGTTAATTTTCTCAGTTTTATTAACCCGGGCGGCTCTTTATTATTGCTTTAAATTTGTAGTTCTTGTTTCAAGTTACAATTTTTAATTCTCTATTATTTTTATTATATTGATGCTTTATCACATTGCCTTTTATGATGTAATTCATAGACCATACATAGTGGAATCCTATATCTTATTTATTTCCTCTTCCTTCTTTCTATCATCCCTCCCTTTATCCACATCCCTTTAGTTTTGCTTCACAACCTAGAATCCCTTTTCTTTTTTAGAGAAAAAATTGCAGTTGCTACAACTATATGACACATCTACTCATTTATGTTATGATAGAGGTATTTATTCATATAGTGACTGTTTCTTAGTTAGGATCTCGACAATACGAAGCAATAGGTTGGTTATTAGTTAATTTTCTATAATTACTAAGTTTTTTTCTTAAAAAAAAGAAAAAAATAACGAGTCACACACTAAGCATAGCAATTATATTAAATGATTTATCAATTTTCATTAAATCTTATAGAAAGAGGTATAATTTCTTCTTTTGCAGGGATTTCAGGAAAAAAGTCTCTTGTCATTTTTTATTCTATCAATGGACAGAATCCGAAGACAAGATTACTTATTCTTCGTCTACGAATATCCAAATTTTTACACCTAATACTCCATAGATAGTCCGAATTGGATAGCAGCAATAATCAATTTTAGCGCGAATTGTTTGGAGGGGAAGTCTACCCTTTTTAATAGATTCGGCGCGTGCAATTTCTTTTCCTCCGAGACGACCCGCAATTTTTACTTTTACTCCCCTTATATCTGCTTTTTTAGTTAATTCAATGGCTTTTTTCATTGCCTTTCGGAATGAAACTCTATTTTTTAATTGGAAAGCTATATATTCTGCAAGAATGTTAGGCTGTCTATAAGGTTCTTTAACTTTTTCGATAGAAATATTAAATCTCTGGTTTACAGAGTTAATTTCCTTTTGTAGATCTTTCTCTAATTCTTCGATTGCTCCTTTTTTCTTTAATAAATTTGGGAATCCAATATGGATTATGACGTGGATCGTATCGATTTCTTTTTGGATTTCTATATGTGTAATTACTTCGGAACTTGAACCTGAGTCCATTTTTCTATTATGTGTAATTACTTCGGAACTTGAGTCTGATTCTATTTTTCTATTCGAGCCCTTTTTCCTATTCTTTTGTATATAGTTCTTGATACAATCCCTTATTTTTTTATCTTCCTGTAGACCTTCAGAATAATTTTTTGGTTGTGCGAACCAAAAGGAATGGTGTTTTTGGGTTGTACCAAGTCTGAAACCGAGTGGATTTATTTTTTGTCCCATATTTTTCTATTCTATATTTTTTTTACTGGGAATCGAAATCTTAGATGGATCTAAAGGTTATTTAGATTTCTTTACTATATTTAGTACAATTGTTATATGACACATGCTTTTTTTTATGGGGAAACTACGTCCTCGAGCTCGAGGTCTGAATTTCTTCATAATAGTACTCCTACTGACTTCGGCTTTAGTAATAAATAAATTCGCTTTGTCGAAATCCCTATAATGAGTAGCATTTGCGGCTGCCGAATAAACCAACTTTAAGATGGGATAAGATGCTCGATAGGGCATGAGGTTCAGTATCATAACAGTTTCCTCGTAGTAACGCCAGCGAATCTCGTCAAGAACTCTTTGTGCTTTGAAAACAGACATAGGGATACGTTTTTGTGCTTTGAAAACTCTCTCGAACTTAAGTAGACGATCGGTTGGAACTTTCCTTGCGAGTTTCCTTAGCCCACTTTTCTTCTTCTTTATCCTAGGGATATACTTTACTAGTTTGAAACTTGTCATAAATAAGGTTATTCCCCGCCTACCTTTACTTTATTTTGAATCTTTTTTTCTTCTTAATCTTTCTATTCAGAATTCAGTTAACGACGAGATTTAGTATCCTTTCTTGCATTTTCATAACTCGTGAAATGCCGAGTAGGCACGAATTCCCCCAATTTGCGACCTACCATAGGATTTGTTATGTAAATAGGTATATGTTCCTTTCCATTATGAATCGCGATTGTATGGCCAACCATTGTGGGTAGAATGCTAGATGCCCGGGACCACGTTACTATTGTTTCTTTCTCCTCCTTCATATTGACCTTTTCTATCTTTGCCAATAAATGATGAGCTACAAAAGGATTCGTTTTTTTTCGTGTCACAGCTGATTACTCCTTTTTTCCTTTTTAAAGAGTGGCATTCTATGTCCAATATCTCGATCGAAGTACGGAGGTCAGAATAAATAGAATAATGATCAATGGAAAAAAGAAAAAAATCCTTTAGCTGGATAAGGGGCGGATGTAGCCAAGTGGATCAAGGCAGTGGATTGTGAATCCACCATGCGCGGGTTCAATTCCCGTCGTTCGCCCATCGCATTATTGCAAATTCCAAAAATGCAATTTTCCATATTCCTAGTTACGTATTTACTTACGGCGACGAAGAATAAAACTATCGCTATATTTTTTCCTTTTCCTAGTTCTTCTTCCAAGCGCAGGATAACCCCAAGGGGTTGTGGGTTTTTTTCTACCAATGGGAGCTTTCCCTTCACCGCCCCCATGGGGGTGGTCCACAGGGTTCATAACTACCCCTCTTACTACGGGGCGTTTACCTAGCCAACACTTAGATCCGGCTCTACCCAAACTTTTTTGGTTCACCCCAACATTACCCACTTGTCCGACTGTTGCTAAGCAGTTTTGGGATACTAAACGGACCTCCCCAGATGGTAATCTTAAAGTGGCCGATTTACCCTCTTTTGCAATGAGTTTCGCTACAGCACCTGCTGCTCTAGCTAATTGCCCACCCCTTCCACGTGTGATTTCTATGTTATGCATGGCCGTGCCTAAGGGCATATCGGTTGAAGTAGATTCTTCTTTTCTCTCAAAAAACCCCTTCCCAAACTGTACAAGCTTCTTCCAAAGCATACGGCTTTCTAGATGTATATGACGATCTCTAGACAGATGGATCTTATATGAATCATATGATGAAGTACCACATGAGTGGATATATAGGAAAGGAATCCAAATCTGCCGAATCGCTCATGTTATGATCTTCTACATCCTAGGTCTCTGCGTTCCGTCATCTGGCTTATGTTCTTCATGTAGCATTCAGATCGAATGACTCTATGAAATTACGTCGATACTTCCACATATTATGGGTAACGTAGGAGACATCCCTATTTTCCCCCGGGGGTCTTAATTACCACTGCTTAGCTTTCAATTTGCCTCTGACCATCAAATTAAATGTGAATAACCCGTCCTCCTCTCTTTGAAACAAGGGGCGCTTCCGGTTCTGTGCGTGCTTCAAACAATTTTGTCTTCTCCATATTACCATATCTCTAGAGCCAATAATTTTCTATGAGGAACTACTGAACTCAATCACTTGCTGCCGTTACTCAACAGTTTTCTGTTGAGGTCTATCCCGTAGAGGTAGTCAAATTGGATCAGTGATCGATTTCTAGGTTTCGTCGTAAACCTAATTGGTTACTTCCAATTACGTAAATCAATAGTTCAAACCGCACTCAAAGGTAGGGCATTTCCCATTGATATAGGAACTTTTGTACCAGAAACAATAGTATCTCCAATTATAGCCCCTCTGGGATGTAAAATATATCTCTTCTCACCATCCCCATAGTGTATGAGACAAATGTATGCATTTCGATTAGGGTCGTATTCTATGGTTACGATTCTACCAGATATGTCTTTTTGATTCCGTCGAAAATCTATTTTACGGTATAGGCGCTTATGACCTCCCCCTCTATGCCTTGCGGTAATGATTCCTCTGGAATTACGACCTTTACCACAACGGTGCCGTCCATGGATCAAATTATTTCGTGGATTGGATTTCACTTGCCTGTCTACGGTTCCCTTGCGTGTGCTCGGGATAGGTGTTTTGTATAAATGTTTCGCCGTATTATTAAGTATTCTCCTTTAGTTTTTTTCTCTATCTAGAAGTGGAATAGAATAACCCGGTTGAAGGGTAATGATCATACGTCTGTAATGCATTGTATGGCCCAGAATAGGTCCTATTCTTCTACCTTTTCCAGGTAGTCGATGGCTATTCACAGCTACCACCTTAACACCAAAGAAGAGTTCGACCCAATGCTTTATTTCTGTCTTAGTGAATCCCGATTCGACATTAAAAGTATATTGATTCTTTCCCAATAAACGAAGACTTTTTTCTGTAAATACTGCGTATTTGATTCCATCCATAAATCGACTTTCCCTCCTATGCTCTGAGTTCCAGTATCGATAAGAATTCGAGTTCTTATTGTTCTTATGTTATGGTATGAATATACCATACCAATTCGTTATGTATGGATGATGGATGAGATTCCATGGATAGAGAGCCAGTTCCAATAGACTTATGGAATGTTCCCGTTCGTGTGCATCCAGCAGGAATTGAACCCGCAAATTTACCAATTATGAGTTGGGCGCTTTAACCATTCAGCCATGGATGCTTAACAGGGATCATCGTACATCGTAAATAACCAATTTTCATATAGAAAGACATATCATAGAAAAATGAAATCGAAAATATTCCGAGATGGCAAATATTCGGAGATGACTATGAAAACACCTCTCTGGATCCTCGAATTGAAAGAGAGATTGAGAGGGATCAAGAATCCTAATTCTCGCTATTTGGAATGGATCCAATTCTATTGAGTCTGACTCATAGTGATCATTTCTCTTTAGCAAAGAATGACCTTGGTTATCAAAGGATTGAACAACCGGGATCCATTTACTTATGATACCTAGTTGGCATTGATAACAAGGATCTAATGAATTATGAGTTTAATAGATCCTCTTTAGCAGAAAGACGTATATTCCTTGCTCATTATCAGACAATCACTTATTCCCAAACCTCGTGTGGGACTAATCGTTTTCATTTACCATCTCATGGAAAACCCTTTTCGTTCCGCTTAGCCCTATCGGGTATTTTAGTGATAGGTTCTGTAGGAACTGGACGATCCTATTTGGTCAAATACCTAACGAAAAATTACGATTTTCCTTTCATTAAGGTACGAGGGCTTCTTATTCCACAAGAACGAAAGCACCTTTTCATTCTTTCATATACTAGGGGTTTTTACTTGGAAAAGACAATGTTCCATACTAAAGGATTCGGGTCCATAACCACGAGTTCCAGTGCACTAGATCTTGTAGCACTTAGCAACGAAGCCCTATCCATTAGTATTCCACATAAGAAATCCATTCTAGAAAAAAATACAATTAGATTAGCTCTTCATAGACAAACTTGGGGTTTGCGAGCCAAGGTAAGATCGGCTCGGGATCATGGGACCCTTTTCTATCAGATAGGAGGGGCTCTTGTACAAAATAGACTTACTAAGTAATAACCCCATAGAATCTATCTATATAAAGATAAAGAGGCAATCGTGTCAGGAAGCGGGTTTTTCTTTGGCCAAAAGGTACTTCGAACTTGGAACGAGCATGAAGAGATTAACGAGACTTCTTTCTCTTTTGAGTTTTTCTGGCGGACCTGCCGCGCAAGATCTTTGGTCTTCCCCTGGAACCGATGAAAAAAAGTGGATCGCTTCTTATGTACTCGCTCAGAATGATTCTTCTCTATCTATAGTTCATGGCCTATTAGAAGTAGAAGGTGCTCTGGTGCAATCCTTACCGACAGAAAAAGATTGCAGTCAGGTTGATAATAGTCGAGTGACATTACTTCGTCGGTCCGAACTAAGGAATCTGTTAGAAATGTTTTGAAATGGATATTGTTCTCTCTTTGATCAGGGATTGCTATATGAAAAGAAGTGGAGTTTGAAAAAGGGAACGGAATGCTCAAACCGGAACTGCTAGAGGAACGAATTTTCAATAGCATAACTTGGGCTCCTAGAATATGGCGCCCTTGGGACAATCTATTTGATTGCAGGGTTTTGTTCCGAAGCAAAGATATCCGCGGAGGCCGGTTCGTTCGTCCTATTCTGATATTCAGGACCAAGAGGTACTGGATTCTCTTTCGGATAGGCCCTGAAAGGAGAAGAAAGGCTGAAATGCCAACGGACCTCTGTCTATTCTCTAATTCACCCGATCCGATAGTACCCGTTTTTGGAACGTCCAGTGCCAAAGTCACTGAATGGGTAAGTCACCAATCCAATCCCTTTGACAAATCGGATGTCATATTAGATATCATATTCTATATATATAGAAATATCATAGATAGAATAGACATATAGAATTTTTGGTCGGCAAATTCGAAGGAATCATTGAGTGAAAAAGGAGCAAAGAATGACAAAAGACGAGACTCTACTAGTCTTCACTCTTGTGGTTTCCTCTTCCTCGGTTTCTGTTTTCTTATTCGGGATCTTGCTTTTCATGGTTCTCATCTCTGCAACTCGCGATTTTCGCGAGA
>NW_028259478.1:12500-33643 GCF_056163025.1 Triticum urartu | reverse complement strand
GGACTGCAAATCCTTTATCCCCAGTTCAAATCTGGGTGCCGCCTGATCAATAAAATACTTAGGTTTTTTTTATAGTGCTGATCGAATTCGATAAATTTTTACTTCGCATAAGTTCGGGCAAGAGAGTAACTGGGCCTGCCGATACTGGGTTTAGAGAAACCATACCATAGTTCTATCCTCAAACTAGGGTTAGGGTTTGTTTTGACGGTAGTGGCCAAAATGGTTATCAATAGGGGTGAGGTAGTGTTTCCTTATTCTTTTATTATATGAATTTGAATTGGTTCTTAATTGAGATTCGATTTGATAATTTTAAAATACGAGGATAAGATGTCAGAAATCTTGGTATCCAAAGAAAGGTCCCTAAGGGGCATTCTTTTTTTTTTTCAATCTAAGATTCAAGAAGGGACTCCACGAAAGAATATCAAGACTTACTAATTATTATACATTTTTTTATCGTACATCTTATGTTACCTACATACACTAAAGTAAGGACTACTTAATTCTAACGAGAATCAGATTAAATAGGTCGATCAAAAATCAATTTAGGAGTTGTATTATGGATAAAATCTCTTCATTCTTTCATAGAATGATACAAAGCAAGGCTGCAGGGTTTAGGTCAAAAATAAACATTAGGTAAGGTAGGTATCCAATAAATATTTATCTATCGATAATTTTATGGTATATTCGGGCGTCCTTTGCTTAAAAAAAAAAAAAAGAGTAACAAAAGGAATAAAAAATCTTCCTATTCCCGCTTCTTCTATTCAGGACATCATTCCCGTACTCTTTCTTTTTTAAGGAAAAAAGGGCTATAGTATCTCGTATTTTTAATGCTCTCTAATTCTACCAGAATTCCTATAAGAATTTGTTAGGAGTAAATTCCTTGAACTGATTGATCCATGGCCTTAGGGCGGAATCCCTTTTTGACTCTGTACCCTTGATTCCACTATGATTATTGATCAATAGTAGAATAATCCCTTCATAGAAATAGGAGACATAATTTAGATGGATATAGTAAGTCTCGCTTGGGCTGCTTTAATGGTAGTCTTTACATTTTCTCTTTCACTAGTAGTATGGGGAAGGAGTGGACTCTAGGGATACTACTAATTGATTAAGTAATCAAATTGTTGTATCAATTCTTTTCTTTAATGGATCATTTTGCATTAATCATTTTGTCAAACGTTATTCTTTAATCTTTTTCTTTAGTTTTGTTTCACTCCTGTAAGAAACTCTTGTATTGTAAGTTGTAATGTAAGAAAGAGCCATTATACCAATTCAGAATTTCTACTAGAAATGACGAATGGTTAAAAAAAGTTCTATACATAAGAAAATTAGACTTTCTTCCACGGAACTATTCACGGCATATCACACATTTTCCATTTCCTTTTACTTTTTACTATAGTCTATTCTTCATATTATTTTTCTTTCCTTCCATGGATTCTTTGGTCAAGAATTGTCTTAGATTTTTTTATTTTGACCTGATTGAAATTAAGTGGATGCAATGAAAAAAGAAATTGAATTAGACTACTTAACTATTTCAATCTACTAATCTATTCTATGTAGATTCAAAGATAATATAATAGAAAGAATCTAAAGTGTCGTAGAAAAAACTATATGTAGTTCTTTCTACCACACTTTAAGATTCCAACCAGATCCTTTCATTTAAGACTTGGATTTTTTTTATTTAATCCCTTTTTAATTTCTTCAATGATTAATTGGAATTCCAATTAATTATTTTGGCTGACTGTTTTTACATAAATAATAAGTAAAAAAGAAGTAGGAACTAGAATGAACAGTGCAGTAGCAATAAATGCGAGAATATTGACTTCCATAACCTCTTTATTTTTTATTTTCACAATAACTCGGGATGTAATCCCATGGAGAGGAAAAAGGGGTATCTTGTAAATTCAAGGGTAGGGCTTGCATTCTGATAATACCTGAATCAATTCAATATTATGAATATCGGATCTATCAAATCAATTCATGGATGAGAGTTATATTTCACGGATGAGAGTTATATAGTATAACATAGGAAGATCCTCTATCCACACTAAGACCAAAATGGGTTTTTTGATTGGATTAGGAATTCCCTCTTTTTTAATCCTTTTCTACTTTTTCTTTTCTATATCTCTAACCCACGAGCTTTCTTAATCTTATACTTTCTTAATCTTATACAATTTCCCTTCCTTTTTCTTATAGTTATACATACAATTATGTATGTATTATATGACCAACTTTCACTTTCTATGGGTCACATAGACATCCAAATAAGCAGTAGAAGTGAGATGGGGAAAAGAGGTCTGAAATAAAAAGGGAATACGATTTATGTATGGATTCCGGTAAAATACCGGTACTCTATTCCATAAGAGTGGAATAGGAAATTAAGATGAGGATGGTATCATCATAAAGAAAGATAGAGTAATATAATATCCTAAATTCTACTAATCCACATATCGTATGTGTGTCTTTCTTTATCGATTGGGAGTAGTGAAAAAAAAATTCCTATATGCCCTCCCTCCCTCTTTAATGAGAGATGCAAAATAAAAAAGTGAAGTAAGGGTGCCCTGTGGGTATTTGATCTTGCTCCCTGCCCCTTTTTTTCATGGAAAAAGGAAATATCAATTTCTCCATTCATTGAACCCTAGTTCGGGACTGACGGGGCTCGAACCCGCAGCTTCCGCCTTGACAGGGCGGTGCTCTGACCAATTGAACTACAATCCCCGCGGGGTGTATGGCATACCCATTCTTAAATAGAACCATAAGAAGATTCGATTCGTCTTTCGTACTCTAAGAAATAGACGAATCATATACTACATACCCACATATTATATTATACGTGGGTATAGTGAGAGTGACATAACTAGTATGTCGTGATTTTTTATCACTAAAAATGGATAATAATCCAGCCTTCAATAAGAAAAACTCTTTTGTTTGTAAGAAAGGAATGAGAGAGATATGGATTAGAAAAAAAAATTTCCCTTTTTTCTTTATCTTTTATTTCTATAGATCAGACATTTTATTTTATGGAAGAAAAACAAAAGGATTTAGTTCATACTCACGAAGCCCTAGATTTTTGGTTTGGGCCGAGCTGGATTTGAACCAGCGTAGACATTGTCAACGAATTTACAGTCCGTCCCCATTAACCACTCGGGCATCGACCCAGGAAGAATTTATTCTAGGGTTTTTGCTAATCTATGATTAACCTCCTTTCATAATACTCCCTACCCCCAGGGGAAGTCGAATCCCCGCTGCCTCCTTGAAAGAGAGATGTCCTGAACCACTAGACGATAGGGGCATCACTAGACGATAGGGCCATATACAACCGCTCGTGATTATACTATAATCATAGTATGAGCAGTTTTTTGGAATTGTCAATATACTCGAAAAGTATAAATAGATCCAAAGCAAAGAGTTTTTCCAACTTTTCTGTTATGTTTTCATCTAGGATTTTTTTTAGTTGATCGTTATAGATTAATTCTCCGTGCTTCATTTAGTGTTCATACCAAAAATGCATCCATCCCGCACTAAGTCATAAAATTCTCTAAAAATATAGAGAAAGTTTCAAAAACAAAGAAAAAAAGTGAATCAATTTAGTAGAAAAGTACTCTATCAGATTCGAACCAACGACTTACGTCTTAGCACGAGATTACTCTACCACTAATTTAAAAAGCCCTTTATCGGATTTGAACCGATGACTTATGCCTTACCATGGCATTACTCTACCACTGAGTTAAAAGGGCTTTTTATTTAATTCAAAAATTAGCCACTTGGATTTCCCATTATGGGTCTACTGCATAATGTACATATTATATATATAATATATAGAGATAGAGAGAGAGACATTATGTAGAGATTGTATATGTATATATCGATATCTTGAGAGCTCAAAATAAAATTAATAAAAAAAAACATACCCTACATAACATATCCAACTCTTCTTGGTTCAGGGTTTTCCGTTTCCGAAGACTAGTAAAATAGGCGGATTCTGGAACCCCAAGGATTCAACGGTATATGGATATGGAAAATATAAGATTTCCGATCCTAGCGGGAAAAGGCGGGGAACAGATACCCAATAGGATATAGGATCCTTGGGAGGAACTTTTGGTAATGGCCTTGATCCTCTATGCTATTTTTTATGTGTTCTTAGTTCTATTGAACTTTTTGCATTCTTTTAAACAAGAATCTAATAAACTAGAATTGAGTCAGTGGAAAAAAGGAGAGAGAGGAAAGTGTTAAATGGAGAGAGTCGACTAATCAGAGACTTTTAGGATCTTCTTTACATCAGGTAAATCTGTCGGCCCTGTCCGTTTTTTTCTTTAAGTTACGACTCTTTGCTGCTTACTTCTATCAAGCCATAGGGAAAGTCTATGATGAATTTGGAAAACTCATCTCACTCTTACTCTATGGCTCGGACTTAATGGGGGAAGAAAACATCTTCCATAATTTCTTTTTTGTTCAATTCTGGACAAAAAAGAAAAGGAAAAAAGGAATTTATAGGGACAGTGTTACCCCCTATATCCCCTAGTTTATATTGTAGGAATAATAAAACAATTTAGCAGTCTGACACACTTACGTCCTTGCAAAGTAAATAATTATTATTGTAGTCGTAACCGTAGAATAGGATCCTAATCAAAATAAATACATTTGGTTCAGGCGCTATTAGCATGGTAAGAAAAGATTTTTTTTACAGACCAGAGGGGCTATCTAAATCCTAAAGTAAAGGCGAGCGATCGAAGTAGAAGTACCAACGGCTCAGTGTCATGAACCTTCTCCATCTGATTCAATAAGGGGGAATTAGCCTTCTTGTCAAATGGCTATCCTTGACAAAGGGTACCATTTATACCATAATCTACAATGTAGCGGGTATAGTTTAGTGGTAAAAGTGTGATTCGTTCTATTAATAACTGAATTTGAAATGATATACTTAAGGCATCCTTAAGTTTTTTATTTTTATATTCCGATGAAAACTTTAGTTCTTATAAAGGATTAAATCCTTTTCCTCTCAATAGCATATTGAGGAAGAATATACATTCTGGCGATTTGTATCCAAAGACTAATTTAAATTGCATCCAAAATAAAAATAGGATTATGAGTACAGAGTCGCGAAGCATAATTTTGCATTGGATTAAGTATTCCAATTTTGAAAATATGAGTAAAGGATCTATGGATGAAGATACAAAAAAGTTGATTTCCAATCGTAACTAAATCTTCTTAAAATAAGGAATAAGGAAGCCAAATAGCTAAAAAACGATAGTTTTGGTTTACTAGAACCATCCGCATATTGTTTCAGCTCGGTGGAAACCCAATTCTTTTCCTCAGGATCTCTTGAATGAAATTAGGGAACGAAGTAAGTAGATTAGATGAATTTAGATAGAATTTCTATCTCCTACTCTATAAGGATCATCTAGAAAGCGGAGAGCTTTGGTTCCATTCAAATAGAAAAGCTGACATAGATGTTAAGTGGTGAGAATATCCATAAAGGAGCCGAATGAAATCAAAATTTCATGTTCGGTTTTGAATTAGAGACGTTAAAAATAATCAACCAACGTCGACTATAACCCCTAGCCTTCCAAGCTAACGATGCGGGTTCGATTCCCGCTACCCGCTCCATTCTGTATAAAAGGAGTATTCTATTTGTCTAGACATGTTAGAGGCTTGTATTCAAGCCTTTTTTGTCCACCAGTTTCTGGTACTCCAGAGCGGAGTAGAGCAGTTTGGTAGCTCACGAGGCTCATAACCTTGAGGTCACGGGTTCGATTCCCGTCTCCGCACTTAGCAGTCTGTATAAAAGGACTATTCTATTTCTCTAGATATGTATGGTAGAGGGGCGTATCCAACCCTTTTTTATTCATTAGTTCCCGGCCCTAGAGGGCAAAATTGAGCAGTTTGCGAAGTCACTTGCCTTCAAAAAAAGAAGGCGCAAGGCCTCTCCCTACCCTGCAGAAAATAAAAATGAAACGAAAGGGACAGTCTACCTCTCCCTTCCCTTTAAAAAAAGTTTGCCCGTTGTTTGTCTCAGTTAATACCCAATTTTTGGAGCTCTGTTGGCGAGTTCTATTTCTGCCTCTGGAGCGCCCTCTTTTTTTGAGTGGGATGCAAAGGAAGGGTAAGATAGTAAGGGATACGGCACTAGACTAACACCTAATTAATACTTAATTTAATATAAGTAGTTAAACAGTTAACTAGACTAAACTTTTTATCATAGTACTTTGATAAATTAAGCGGGCGAGCGGCGGGAATCGAACCCGTATCTTCTCCTTGGCAAGGAGATATTTTACCATTGAACTACGCTCGCTACGGTATATATTTTATAGCGTATATCCGCCTGGGTCGACCTTCTATGTCTGGGTCGACCGTTTCATTTCATTTTCTATTATATTAGAGTTTTCCTTTTTTTATTATCTGTCAATGAATATTCTAATGGGAATGGAATTTCATAATACTGAAAGAGAAGAGCTAGCAATTCGGAACGCAAATTGCGTTTTAATACGTCTCACTATTCTAATTTTTTAGAAGAAATGGCCTTTATTATTTCTTTTTTATGGGGTTAATAAATATTAACCAAATTTCATTTAAGAAATGAGAGAATTCAGAATAGCTACGAGAAAGACTAGTCCAATCCATAATGATGTACCGGAAAATACAACATTTTTATTATTTGACCAACCATCAGGAGAAGCAAATACAAGGGGTACACTAATTACTAAGACTGAGGAAGTCGCAATTAATGCAAAAACAGCTAATTGGAAAGCAATAGTCATATTTCTAATCCTCCAAGCTACCATCAAATAAAGTTGACTACATATTTGATCCCTCACTTAAACCAAAATTGTAAAAAAATACAAGAAGTAGGAGGGGTTTAATCATGAATCCATTGATTCTTCTCTTTAATTCAAATTTATTACTTAAACCGCTTTTTTATTTGGATATGGGGGTGAGAAGAGATTATTTACTCTTTATTTCACAAGCGGGTATAGCGGATCCTGTATCCGTGTATACAGTATACAGAGATATATCGAAAAGGAACTTGTATCTGATATCTTTCTAGAGGCTAATAAATCTTTTTATTTTTTATATGGCTATGTTCTATTTGTAGGAGTAAAATAAGGATTAGGCTGTGGAGAGATGGCTGAGTGGTTGATAGCTCCGGTCTTGAAAACCGGTATAGTTCTAGGAACTATCGAGGGTTCGAATCCCTCTCTCTCCTTTTGCTTATTGAATACGTTTGTTTCTTTCATTTTTATTTATTTTTTTTTTCTGTCCCTTATCTTTCTTTCATAAAAAGGAATGAATGGCTCGGCTAGATGGAATAACCGAGCCAGAACAGAAAAAAAGTAGAACAGGTATAAATAAGAAAATCTTAGTTAAGAGGGTTCATGTAAAGAACAGGTTCCAAATCACGATCGATTCCCTTTTCAAAACCTGCTGCAGCAGCTCGGGCTCTTCCTGCATGCCATAAATGGCCCACAAAAAAGAAGAATCCTAGAACAAAATGAGAAGTTGATAACCAACTTCTAGGAGAGACATAATTAACTGCATTGATCTCGGTAGCTACGCCACCCACGGAATTTAAAGAGCCTAAAGGAGCGTGGGTCATATATTCTGCTGAGCGTCGTTCTTGCCAAGGTTGTATGTCTTTTTTCAACCTACTCAAGTCCAAACCGTTGGGGCCCCTTAGAGGTTCTAACCATGGAGCACGAAGGTCCCAAAAACGCATAGTTTCCCCTCCAAAGATAACCTCCCCAGTTGGGGAACGCATTAGATATTTACCTAAACCTGTGGGTCCTTGAGCGGATCCCACATTAGCTCCAAGACGCTGGTCTCTAACTAGAAAAGTAAATGCTTGAGCTTGAGAAGCTTCTGGCCCGGTGGGTCCATAAAACTCACTCGGATAAGCTGTATTATTGAACCATACAAAACAACAAGCGATAAAACCAAAGACAGATAAAGCAGCTAAACTATAAGACAAGTAAGCTTCTCCAGACCATACAAATGCACGGCGAGCCCATGCGAAGGGTTTGGTTAAAATATGCCAAATTCCGCCAAATACACAAATAAAACCCAACCATACATGCCCACCAATTATATCTTCTAAATCATCTACACTAACAATCCACCCTTCTCCACCAAAAGGAGATTTTAGTAAATAACCAAATATAACACTGGGACTAAGGGTCAAATTGGTAATTTTTCTTACATCTCCCCCCCCAGGGGCCCAGGTATCATATACACCGCCAAAATAAAGAGCCTTGAGTACTAGAAGAAAAGCACCTAGACCTAACAAAATTAAGTGAATACCCAAAATTGTAGTCATTTTATTTCTATCTTTCCAGACATAACCAAAGAATGGAAAAGATTCCTCAAGAGTCTCGGGTCCCAGAAGCGCGTGATAAATGCCACCGAAGCCTAAGACTGCGGAGGAAATTAGGTGAAGTACGCCAGATACAAAGTACGGAAAAGTATCTAGAACTTCCCCCCCTGGCCCTACTCCCCAACCTAGAGTAGCTAAGTGTGGAAGTAAAATCAACCCTTGTTCATACATGGGCTTTTCTGGTACGAAATGGGCCACTTCAAATAGGTTCATTGCTCCGGCCCAGAATACGATTAATCCGGCATGAGCTACATGAGCTCCAAGCAGTTTACCGGACAAATTGATAAGTCTGGCATTCCCAGCCCACCAAGCAAAGCCGGTGGTTTCTTGGTCACGACCAGCTAAAACGAAAGTTCCATTAAAGAGCGTTTCCACGTGGTAGAACCTCCTCAGGGAATATAAGATTTTCATGAGGCTGATCCTGAGCTGCCATCCACGCACGAATACCCTCGTTTAAAAGAATATTTTTGGTGTAGAAAGTCTCAAATTCAGGATCTTCCGCTGCACGGATTTCCTGGGAAACAAAGTCATAGGCACGTAAGTTCAGAGCCAAGCCAACTACGCCAATAGCACTCATCCATAAACCGGTGACGGGTACAAATAGCATAAAGAAATGTAACCAACGTTTATTGGAAAAAGCAACACCAAAGATTTGGGACCAAAAGCGGTTAGCAGTGACCATTGAATAAGTTTCTTCAGCTTGAGTTGGGTTAAAAGCACGGAAGGTATTTGCACCATCACCGTCCTCAAATAGAGTGTTTTCTACGGTCGCTCCATGAATAGCGCATAGCAGAGCCGCACCTAATACTCCGGCAACTCCCATCATATGAAATGGGTTCAACGTCCAATTATGAAATCCTTGGAAGAAAAGGATGAATCGAAATATCGCTGCTACGCCAAAACTCGGCGCAAAGAACCAACCAGATTGCCCCAGTGGATAAATAAGGAATACAGAAACAAAAACAGCAATTGGACCAGAGAATGAGATTGCATTATAAGGCCGCAATTGAACAGACCGAGCAAGTTCAAATTGGCGTAACATGAAACCTATTAGTGCAAAAGCCCCGTGGAGAGCTACAAAAGTCCATAGACCGCCTAATTGACACCAACGAGTAAAATCTCCTTGTGCTTCGGGCCCCCATAGTAGCAACAAAGAGTGTGCTAAACTATTGGCAGGGGTAGAAACTGCTGCGGTTAAGAAATTACAACCTTCCAAATAGGAACTAGCCAATCCATGGGTATACCAAGAAGTTACAAAAGTTGTCCCTGTAAACCAACCCCCTAAAGCGAAATAAGCACAAGGAAAGAGCAATAGGCCAGACCATCCTACAAAAACGAAACGGTCCCTTCGTAACCAGTCATCCATAGTATCAAATAGATCATTTTCTTCTTTAGGAATTCTACCAAGGGCTATAGTCATAGTGATCCTCCTATTCAATTACTTCAACCATTTCCGAGCACCTCATATCACTTTCCAAGGCATATGATAGTTTTATTATCTGTGGACGATTTCTTTCTCGTTCAATGCCCTTTTTCAATGGTCTCGAAGAGAGAAATTTCCCATTTTTATCTATGGAGTCACAGTCACAACCGAGGTCGTGGTAAATCCATGAATTTGATTCGATTTGTTTTTCTTATACTATTTATTTGTTTTTCTTATACTATAGAAATAGAAATAAATTGTTTTTCTTATACTATAGAAAGAAATAAACCTTTGAATTCAGCATTATTCCAAGACTCCTATTTCAAAGTCTATCTTTTAAGGGAAAAATGCAAATAAAAGTAACCCTTCTTTTCCCATTCCCTCTCTATTGCATGGGTGGAAGAACTAAAATAATAGAGGATTCTGAAAAAAAAAAATGGACCTTCGAAATCCAATTTTATGTGTAGCGCAAAGGAGTTGCGATTTCTTCTTATTCCTATAGAACATCTAGTAACAAGAATATGAAATCGTAAATAGCGAAAAATTCTTGTCTTGCGCGGTCTAAGTCTAAGGAAATAAAAAAAATTCGCTTATACAATTTCATCTACATCGAATTTATATATCAGAATAGCGGATAGAGGCATCATTAAAGGAGTCAGGTCTACTTACTTTATGCTTCTTTCCAATTTTATGGTGGATTTGATAAGAACCCTTTTTGCTTTCTTGATAAATAATCGACAAAAAAAGCGTTTTTTTTATATAACCTGCTTGTTTTATTATAATTATAACAAGTCCTATATGGAAATGCCCGCTAAAGAGAAAATCTATTTGATTGTCTCTCGGCCAATATCGATTTTTAGAAAGAAAAAACAAGAATTTTCTTCTTTTTTTATTAACATTAAGAAAAAAGAATATAATTAAAATGGAATTGGCAATATAATTTTTATAGACTTTTGAAAGAAAAAAAAGGGGTTTTTTGCAACCGTTATTTCTTATTTCTTGCCTATATCATATCACGGAAACCTTTCGCTTTGGAACGTGGAGAGATGGCTGAGTGGACTAAAGCGGCGGATTGCTAATCCGTTGTACAATTTTTTTGTACCGAGGGTTCGAATCCCTCTCTTTCCGCTCCCTTGGATCATTTGGGACTTTCGAATTGGAAAGAATTCTGACCCCCGGATTTTCTCATAGATAAATGTACGAAACAAATCCAATAAGAAAAAAAAAAACTGAATTTTTACTCCTCGCGTCCAGGATTCCGTCCTGGGTCATTAGATAAGAATCCAAAGATAAAGAGTGAAACAAAGAATATCACTACTGTATAAACAAAAAGTTTGAGAGTAAGCATTACATAATCTCCAAGATTTTTTTTTAAGGAATAGATTACCAGTTTTTCCTTACCACACGGATCCACTAGGATGGTTTTTTTTTATACCTAAAAATGCAAAAAGAATTCTTGAAAAAATTGCAAGAATTCTTTTATAATAAGCACTCTTATCAATAGCAAAAATAGGGTTAGGTGGTTAGGTATTGTGTAGGTACCTTTAGGTACCTGCTCAACCTAGGTGCAGGGGAGTAGAAAGGCTGATCCAAATTTATTGCTGTAGCTACCCATTCAATGTAGAAGAATTTAAATTTTAGAATCGAAGGTTCATAATATAAAAATATAAAACTTCTCGGCTTTTACCCATTTTAAAATTTTTTTGGAATGAACACATCATTCAATTTGGCATACAGAGTACTAAAGATTTCATCGAAAACTTACAGCAGCTTGCCAAACAAAGGCTAATAGAAAAAAGAATAGAGGTATAACAGGCATAATATCCACGATTGGATTGAAAATAGCATAAGCTTCGGGTAATTTGGCAAAGAAAAAACTAGTAGGATAAAGAACAGAATTAAAACAGATACAGGTTAAACTAAGTATATTAGGCATAACAAGCATTTCATTCTTGTAGAGTAAATAATTGGATTTTTCTTGAGTTATTTTTTTAAGGGAAAGAAGGAAAAGGCAGATTCAAAATCTTTTTTCTTCGGACTTTCCCAAACACAAAATACCTCCTTGTATTCGCACTCTCAAATGAGAGTGGAATAAATTCGACTTTCATATAATATCTTAATAGAATTCCATGTAATGATCAATGCATTTTTTTGATTCTATATTATCCGCATGTGTAGAATACTAGCAAGAGAATATCCCTCCTTTTTTATGTAATTGAAATGGTATTGACGAATAACAAATAAACATACTAGTGTTTATTAGTGTCGCATAAAACCCGAAATGGGGCGTGGCCAAGTGGTAAGGCAGCGGGTTTTGGTCCCGTTACTCGGAGGTTCGAATCCTTCCGTCCCAGATTGTTTCTGATGAAACAAACGGTGAAATCATATAGTATTCCGTACGAGACAAAAGTTTATTAAAGAGAATAATGATATCTTATTCTTTCTCAGAAAACATAATAAAGTCTTAAGTCCAGTCAAATTGACTATCTTTATTTTCATGAAAAAATGGGATCTATCAAGCACATTCAGGATATGCCTCTACTATAAAATCACTTAGTCATATTTTTTTCTTCCTTTTGGTATTCGAGTTGAAGAAGTACGAGAATTCTATAACTACCAAAAACTTTCAATCTTTTCATTGGAATAGTTTATTTAGTTATTATAGTTAATTGTTTTTGGTACTGAAAAAATATATTACTACTAGAATTCTAATTCTAGTAATTAAATTAATTAAACTTTTTTGGAGGTTGATAGTTTATTTATTGAGGAAGAGTCAATCCTTCTTTTCTCACTTCAAGATTGATCATCTCGAGCCATCCGTTGAGGGTGGAAATTTAAGAATAAATAAGTTTTAAGCAAACTTGTTTAGTCGTCTTTTTCAAACTATGTTTCATTCATATGATAGAATTTTAATATGGGTTTAAATAAATTGGATCTTGGCGGAGGCTTCCCGGATAAATACTTACTTTCTTTTATCCATATTGCTCCATAGATAGCAAGTTTTAATTAGTATAAAAAAACTAAACCAATGACTATTCATGATTCCATCCATATTGGATCAATTCTCTATACCACTTTGCAATGAAAAGAGGAATGTTTGTTATGGTAAAACTTCGTTTAAAACGATGTGGTAGAAAGCAACGTGCGACTTGAAGGACATGATCGATTGTGGATTTTGCTATCCATCATTTTCCATAGTAATGAAAATGCTCTTGGCTCGACATAGCCTGTTCTATTCGTTCCGAACCAAATTTGCGCTGGGTTTAAGTAACATAGTACACGATGGAGCTCGAGAGGACAGAATTTTTTTTATCAAGGGAAAGAATCTAGGGTTAGTGAAAACTAATAAATTAGGCCAACTTTGTCAGTCTATCCTTAATATAGAAATAAATCGAAAGGTTAAAATAAGAAGAAAGTCCAATAAAAGTATATCAGAATCAATCCCTCTTATTAGATTTCTATAGAAGAGATAAATGCTTTATCGAAGGAAATAAGAAAAAAGGGTATGTTGCTACTCTTTTGAAAGAAAAAAATAGGAATTCCCGAAGTAATGTCTAAACCCAAGGATTTCACAAATCAAAGATAAAGGATTCCAGAACAAGTAAACACAATTTTCAATTGTCTCAACAACAGAGTTGGATTAGAATAAGGAATAAAAGTCAATTCGTTCGAAATGAGACAAAGAAAAGAGTTTAAAGACGACTCAAAAATTTTGGAAGGATTTTGCCTTCGAAGTTTGTCAGGCAAAATTAGCCCACTTGAGTCATGAGTATAAATGAAATTTGTTTTTTCTGTAAGGAAATTAATGCACGTCATAGTCTAATTTCTATTATTATCGACAGAAATTCGAATCATTTTCTCGAGCCGTATGAGGAGAAAACCTCATATACGTTTCTAGGGGGGGGCGTTGTTTATCTACATCTATCCCAATAAGCTGTCTATCGAATCGTTGCAATTGATGTTCGATCTCGAAGAGAAGGAAGAGATCTTCAAAAAGTAGGTTTTTATGATCCGATAAAGAATCAAACTTGTTTAAATGTTCCAGCTATTCTCTATTTCCTTGAAAAGGGTGCTCAACCAACAAGAACTGTTTATGATATTTTAAGGAAGGCAGAATTCTTTAAAGAAAAAGAAAGAACTTTGAGTTAATTGAAGAACTAAATGAATCAAAAAATAGGATAGGAGAAGATTATTAGTATTCCTAGTTGTCTAATTATTTAGACACAATTTACCTCTTTTTTAATCCTATTTGGATTTATATTATATCGTGCCAATCCAACATAAGCCCCTATTTTATTTACTTTTTCTATCTAATTTGTTTTCTTACCATTGTATTTCCATTGACAAAGGTCTATTGAACAAATAGAATTTGTAGATAGATGGGTCTCTTTATCCTCACTCCATATTCAATTTTTCCGCCTACACTTCGCTCAAATGATAAGGGTGTTCCTCTTGCATGTATTCTCATACAATATAATATATATTTTTTATAATATATATTTTTTGTTAATAAAAATCGCTAAAAATAAGGAGAATTTGGCCATCGTGATTAGGGTCGCTCTTTTTTTAACTTTACTTTAGTGGAATTTCACCGGACCTGTTCGTTTTGGCATTTGAGTGTTTTTCATGGTCGATAAAAAAAATCTTTTGATGTCTTGCTAGTTCAATGTTTTGACAGAAGCGCGCGGTGTAATTCCATTGATTTTTGGATTTCGATCGTATCTAAGATCCTTTTTTTATCTGGGTTGCTAACTCAATGGTAGAGTACTCGGCTTTTAAGTGCGACTATGATCTTTTACACATTTGGATGAAACAACAAATTCGTCCAGACTCTTGGTAGAGTCTAGAAGACCACGACTGATCCTCAAAGGTAATGAATGGAAAAAATAGCATGTCGTAATAAAATCAATCTTTTTTGAATGGAATCCAAAATTACGATTTTCTGGGTCTAATGAATAAATGGATAGAGCCTGGCTCCAATTCTGGTAAAATAAAAAGCAACGAGCTGAACTTCCTAATTGGAATGATTCCCCGCTCTAATTAGACGTTAAAAATAGATTAGTGCCGGATGCGGGGAAAGGTTGGGTTTTCCTATGAGTGGACCCTTTATTTTTTCTTTTTTTTTTTAGAAATCCTAATTATTCTTGATTATGGATTGAATAAGGGATGTTATGGATTGAATGTGTAAAAGAAGCAGTATATTGATAAAGAGGCTGTATTCCAAAGTCAAAAGAGCGATTGGCCTGCAAAAATAAAAAACTTGTTCTGTTCTTTTTTTTTAATTAGAACAAACATAAACTAATTGGGTAGAAAAGGAGCAGAAAAAGATCTGTGGATTAGACTCCCTTTCTTTCCAGGGTTTGTATTAAAAATGCAACACCCTGTTCTGACCATATTGCACTATGTATCATCATTCGATAAACCGAGAAATGCTTCTTCTCTCTGATTCAAGTAGAAATACAAATGGAAAAATTCGAAGGGTATTCAGAAAAACATAAATCTCGTCAACAATACTTTGTCTACCCACTTCTCTTTCAGGAATATATTTATGCATTTGCCCACCATTATGGATTAAATGGTTCTGAACCTGTGGAAATAGTTGTTAGTTGTAATAACAAGAAATTTAGTTCACTACTTGTGAAACGTTTAATTATTCGAATGTATCAGCAGAATTTTTTGGATAACTCGGTTAATCATCCTAACCAAGATCGATTATTGGATTACAAAAATTATTTTTATTCTGAGTTTTATTCTCAGATTCTATCTGAAGGGTTTGCGATCGTTGTGGAAATCCCATTCTCGCTACGGGAATTTTTTTGTCTGAAAGAAAAAGAAATACCAAAGTTTCAGAATTTACGCTCTATTCATTCAATATTTCCCTTTTTAGAAGACAAATTTTTGCATTTGGATTATCTATCACATATAGAAATACCCTATCCTATCCATTTGGAAATCCTGGTTCAACTCCTTCAATACCGTATCCAAGATGTTCCATCTTTGCATTTATTGCGATTCTTTCTCAACTATTATTCGAATTGGAATAGTTTTATTACTTCAATGAAATCCATTTTTTTTTTTCAAAAAGAAAATAAAAGACTATTTCAATTCCTATATAACTCTTATGTATCAGAATATGAATTTTTTTTGTTGTTTCTTCGTAAACAATCTTCTTGCTTACCATTAGCATCTTCTGGAACTTTTCTGGAACGAATCCACTTTTCTAGGAAGATGGAACATTTTGGGATAATGTACCCTGGTTTTTCTCGGAAAACCCTATGGTTCTTTATGGATCCTCTTATGCATTATGTTCGATATCAAGGAAAGGCAATTCTTGCATCAAAAGGCACTTTTTTTTTGAAGAAGAAATGGAAATGCTACCTTATCAATTTCTGGCAATATTATTTCTGTTTTTGGACTCAGCCGCGAAGAATCCATATAAACCAATTAGCAAACTCTTGCTTCGATTTTATGGGGTACCTTTCAAGTGTACAAAAAAGTTCTTTGTTAGTAAGGAATCAAATGCTGGAGAATTCATTTCTAATAGATACTCGAATGAAAAAATTCGATACCATAGTCCCCGCTACTCTCCTCATAGGATACTTATCAAAAGCTCAATTTTGTACTGGATCGGGGCATCCTATTAGTAAACCCATTTGGACAGATTTATCAGATTGGGATATTCTTGATCGATTTGGTCGGATATGTAGAAATCTTTTTCATTATCATAGTGGATCTTCGAAAAAACGGACTTTGTATCGACTAAAGTATATACTTCGACTTTCATGTGCTAGAACTTTAGCTCGTAAACATAAAAGCACGGTACGAACTTTTATGCAACGATTGGGTTCGGCATTTTTAGAAGAATTTTTTATGGAAGAAGAGCAAGTTTTTTCTTTGATGTTCACCAAAACAACTCTTTTTTCTTTCTGTGGATCACACACTGAGCGTATTTGGTATTTGGATATTATACGTATCAATGACCTGGTCAACCCTCTTAATTAATCATTAGACGAAATTAAGAAACAGGAAAGGGTTGATAAATGATCAAGAAAAAACTTTTCTATTTTTCATTCTGAAATGTTCTTTTTATTATAATAAAGAGTAGGTGAATCAACTTACTAATTAAAAAAATTAGTAGAACTTCCTCTTTGGAATAGAAATTGGCTATTTCTACATAGGGAAAGTCGTGTGCAATGAAAAATGCAAGCACGATTTGGGGAGGGATTTTTCTATTGTAACAAGGAAGAATTATCTACTCCATCCGACTAGTTCCGGGTTCGAGTCCCGGGCAACCCATATAGAAAAGACCCATCAAAGTTTTTCACTTTGACTCACTTCATTTACAAATACAAAATTATTGGTTTGGTTAATTTAGTTATATGGATAGCTAATCTTTGGGCTGACTTGGTTGACATTGGTATATAGTCTATGTTATACTGTTAAATAACAAGCCTTCTATTATCTATATTCTAGTTAATACGTGTGCTTGGGAGTCCTTGCAATTTGAATAAACCAAGATCTTACCATGACTGCAATTTTAGAGAGACGCGAAAGTACAAGCCTGTGGGGTCGCTTCTGCAACTGGATAACTAGCACTGAAAATCGTCTTTACATCGGATGGTTCGGTGTTTTGATGATCCCTACCTTATTGACCGCAACTTCTGTATTTATTATCGCCTTCATCGCTGCCCCTCCAGTAGATATTGATGGTATTCGTGAGCCTGTTTCTGGTTCTTTACTTTATGGAAACAATATTATCTCTGGTGCTATTATCCCTACTTCTGCGGCGATCGGATTGCACTTTTACCCAATTTGGGAAGCTGCATCTGTTGATGAGTGGTTATACAATGGTGGTCCTTATGAGCTAATTGTTCTACACTTCTTACTTGGTGTAGCTTGTTATATGGGTCGTGAGTGGGAACTTAGTTTCCGTCTGGGTATGCGTCCTTGGATTGCTGTTGCATATTCAGCTCCTGTTGCAGCTGCTACTGCTGTTTTCTTGATTTACCCTATTGGTCAAGGAAGCTTTTCTGATGGTATGCCTTTAGGAATCTCTGGTACTTTCAACTTTATGATTGTATTCCAGGCAGAGCACAACATCCTTATGCATCCATTCCACATGTTAGGTGTAGCTGGTGTATTCGGCGGTTCCCTATTCAGTGCTATGCATGGTTCCTTGGTAACCTCTAGTTTGATCAGGGAAACTACTGAAAATGAATCCGCTAATGAGGGTTACAAATTTGGTCAAGAGGAAGAAACTTATAATATTGTGGCTGCTCATGGTTATTTTGGCCGATTAATCTTCCAATATGCTAGTTTCAACAACTCTCGTTCTTTACACTTCTTCTTGGCTGCTTGGCCTGTAGTAGGAATCTGGTTCACTGCTTTAGGTATTAGTACTATGGCTTTCAACCTAAATGGTTTCAATTTCAACCAATCTGTAGTTGATAGTCAAGGTCGCGTTATTAATACTTGGGCTGATATCATCAACCGTGCTAACCTTGGTATGGAAGTAATGCACGAACGTAATGCTCACAACTTCCCTCTAGACTTAGCTGCTGTTGAAGTTCCATCTATTAATGGATAAGGTTTTTCTGCTAACATATAAGAATTTTTGAAGACAGAAATACCCAATATCTTGTTCTAGCAAGATATTGGGTATTTCTGTCTTTATTTTGAATCTTTTTTTCTTCTTAATCTTTCTATTCAGAATTCAGTTAACGACGAGATTTAGTATCCTTTCTTGCATTTTCATAACTCGTGAAATGCCGAGTAGGCACGAATTCCCCCAATTTGCGACCTACCATAGGATTTGTTATGTAAATAGGTATATGTTCCTTTCCATTATGAATCGCGATTGTATGGCCAACCATTGTGGGTAGAATGCTAGATGCCCGGGACCACGTTACTATTGTTTCTTTCTCCTCCTTCATATTGACCTTTTCTATCTTTGCCAATAAATGATGAGCTACAAAAGGATTCGTTTTTTTTCGTGTCACAGCTGATTACTCCTTTTTTCCTTTTTAAAGAGTGGCATTCTATGTCCAATATCTCGATCGAAGTACGGAGGTCAGAATAAATAGAATAATGATCAATGGAAAAAAGAAAAAAATCCTTTAGCTGGATAAGGGGCGGATGTAGCCAAGTGGATCAAGGCAGTGGATTGTGAATCCACCATGCGCGGGTTCAATTCCCGTCGTTCGCCCATCGCATTATTGCAAATTCCAAAAATGCAATTTTCCATATTCCTAGTTACGTATTTACTTACGGCGACGAAGAATAAAACTATCGCTATATTTTTTCCTTTTCCTAGTTCTTCTTCCAAGCGCAGGATAACCCCAAGGGGTTGTGGGTTTTTTTCTACCAATGGGAGCTTTCCCTTCACCGCCCCCATGGGGGTGGTCCACAGGGTTCATAACTACCCCTCTTACTACGGGGCGTTTACCTAGCCAACACTTAGATCCGGCTCTACCCAAACTTTTTTGGTTCACCCCAACATTACCCACTTGTCCGACTGTTGCTAAGCAGTTTTGGGATACTAAACGGACCTCCCCAGATGGTAATCTTAAAGTGGCCGATTTACCCTCTTTTGCAATGAGTTTCGCTACAGCACCTGCTGCTCTAGCTAATTGCCCACCCCTTCCACGTGTGATTTCTATGTTATGCATGGCCGTGCCTAAGGGCATATCGGTTGAAGTAGATTCTTCTTTTCTCTCAAAAAACCCCTTCCCAAACTGTACAAGCTTCTTCCAAAGCATACGGCTTTCTAGATGTATATGACGATCTCTAGACAGATGGATCTTATATGAATCATATGATGAAGTACCACATGAGTGGATATATAGGAAAGGAATCCAAATCTGCCGAATCGCTCATGTTATGATCTTCTACATCCTAGGTCTCTGCGTTCCGTCATCTGGCTTATGTTCTTCATGTAGCATTCAGATCGAATGACTCTATGAAATTACGTCGATACTTCCACATATTATGGGTAACGTAGGAGACATCCCTATTTTCCCCCGGGGGTCTTAATTACCACTGCTTAGCTTTCAATTTGCCTCTGACCATCAAATTAAATGTGAATAACCCGTCCTCCTCTCTTTGAAACAAGGGGCGCTTCCGGTTCTGTGCGTGCTTCAAACAATTTTGTCTTCTCCATATTACCATATCTCTAGAGCCAATAATTTTCTATGAGGAACTACTGAACTCAATCACTTGCTGCCGTTACTCAACAGTTTTCTGTTGAGGTCTATCCCGTAGAGGTAGTCAAATTGGATCAGTGATCGATTTCTAGGTTTCGTCGTAAACCTAATTGGTTACTTCCAATTACGTAAATCAATAGTTCAAACCGCACTCAAAGGTAGGGCATTTCCCATTGATATAGGAACTTTTGTACCAGAAACAATAGTATCTCCAATTATAGCCCCTCTGGGATGTAAAATATATCTCTTCTCACCATCCCCATAGTGTATGAGACAAATGTATGCATTTCGATTAGGGTCGTATTCTATGGTTACGATTCTACCAGATATGTCTTTTTGATTCCGTCGAAAATCTATTTTACGGTATAGGCGCTTATGACCTCCCCCTCTATGCCTTGCGGTAATGATTCCTCTGGAATTACGACCTTTACCACAACGGTGCCGTCCATGGATCAAATTATTTCGTGGATTGGATTTCACTTGCCTGTCTACGGTTCCCTTGCGTGTGCTCGGGATAGGTGTTTTGTATAAATGTTTCGCCGTATTATTAAGTATTCTCCTTTAGTTTTTTTCTCTATCTAGAAGTGGAATAGAATAACCCGGTTGAAGGGTAATGATCATACGTCTGTAATGCATTGTATGGCCCAGAATAGGTCCTATTCTTCTACCTTTTCCAGGTAGTCGATGGCTATTCACAGCTACCACCTTAACACCAAAGAAGAGTTCGACCCAATGCTTTATTTCTGTCTTAGTGAATCCCGATTCGACATTAAAAGTATATTGATTCTTTCCCAATAAACGAAGACTTTTTTCTGTAAATACTGCGTATTTGATTCCATCCATAAATCGACTTTCCCTCCTATGCTCTGAGTTCCAGTATCGATAAGAATTCGAGTTCTTATTGTTCTTATGTTATGGTATGAATATACCATACCAATTCGTTATGTATGGATGATGGATGAGATTCCATGGATAGAGAGCCAGTTCCAATAGACTTATGGAATGTTCCCGTTCGTGTGCATCCAGCAGGAATTGAACCCGCAAATTTACCAATTATGAGTTGGGCGCTTTAACCATTCAGCCATGGATGCTTAACAGGGATCATCGTACATCGTAAATAACCAATTTTCATATAGAAAGACATATCATA
>NW_028259477.1:5000-33647 GCF_056163025.1 Triticum urartu | reverse complement strand
CGGCAAGATATGAAGTTCTTGAAGAATGAAAAAAAAACCGATCTACTTCTTTTTGGTATTTTAGACTAAATTCTTTTGTTCCTCGATGCTCAATCAAACCCTCTTTTTTAAGATGGAATCTTCCTCTGGGCTCTCGTATTCGTCCTCTGAATCTTCTTCTGAGTCTTCCTCTAAAGTACCATATTTTTCCTCTGCGCTTTCCCCGGGGCTGCCATATTCGTCTTCTGAGTCTTCCTCTAGAGTTCCATATTCGTCCTCTTGGGTCCTATATTTGCTCTCTGGGCTCCCATATTCCTCTTCTGAGTCTTTCTCTAAAGTCCTATATTCGTTCTCTGGGTTCCCATATTCGTTTTCTGGGCTCCCATATTCGTCTTCTAGGGTTTCATATTCGTATTCGTCTTCTAGGATTCCATATTTAGATTCTTCTAGGGTTTCATATTCATATTCGTCCTCTCGGGTCCTGTATTCGTCTTCTAGGGTCTCATATTCCTCTTCTGAGTCTTCCGCTCGAGTCCTATATTCTTCTTCTAGGGTCCTATATCTAAATTTAACAATTCCTGAACCCTTTTTATCTTTTCTGTATCGGGGATCGTCAAAATAAGCAAAAATAGTATTTCTACGTAAAACACCCATAAGGGGGATTTCAATCGAAATCCCAAAACAGGATATTAGTTCTTTCTCTTGTTCTTGATGATATTGTAATGGAATGACGAACCTATTTCTTCGCTTTTTCGCCAACAAATCTGAATTATCTTGAAAAATAGAAGGATAGATAAAATTCCAATGGCCATTGGACATGATTCGATCCGACGTTGAATAATCAAGAATTTCCCTATCTTTTTTACCATAAGTATTCATTTGATCTTGATCCTTGTGGAGTGAAAAAGACGCTATACTGGATCTGCACATACTTACTGACAATATCCATAAATGGCTTGTTTTTGGTAATCGGCGAAGATTACCATATTGATATTCGGGCGCATGGTAAACATCAGTACTCCAGTGCATTTCGCCGTCTGATTCAGAATAAATATGCTTTTGTACCCTTTCTTTAAAATGTAAAGTGGACGTTCCGGCACGAATCTCCGCAATTACTTGTTCGGATTTTACATATTGATCATTTTGCACTAGAATCAAGCTTTTTGAGGGAATATTCACACTATATAGAATATCTTGACTCTGAATAGTTACATGCAAGTCTATATAACATAGAAAAGCAGGCTGCCCATGACGGGTACGTGTGGGGTGAACCAAATTCTCATTGAATTTTATTTTTCCATTCGAAGGGGATCGTACAAGGTCGGCAGTACCCCCTGTGAATACTCCGCCAGTATGAAAAGTTCTTAATGTTAGTTGAGTCCCTGGCTCCCCAATTGATTGACCTGCAATAATACCTACGGCTTTCTCCCAATTCGACCAGATCACTATGAGTAGGACTCCGGCCATAGCATAATTGACAGATCCAAGAAGTGCTTCGGCAAGTAAAGGGGGGTTCTAATATATATTGGTTGTGCTCGAAATGGTTGTGCTCGAAAGGCAAGTTATGAATCGATTGACTAATCCAATTCCAATATCTTGATTTCGCGCGGCAATGCATCGTGAACCGATATATATATCGTCTGCTAATACACGACCAATTAGTGTTTGGACAAAAAGTTTTTCCGTCATCCCATTTTGAGGACTTACAGAAATACCTCGGATAGTACCACAATCTCTTCTACGCACAATAATATGTTGAACTACTTCAACAAGTCTACGTGTAAGATATCCAGCATCTGCTGTTCGCACAGCAGTATCTACAACCCTTTGCGGGCTCCATAGCAGGAAATTATATATTCTGTCAAAGAAAGTCCCTCGCGTAAATTGCTTTGAATAGGTAAATCAATCATTTGTCCTTGAGGGTCCGACATTAATCCTCTCATACCTACTAATTGGTGTACTTGAGATGCATTTCCTCTGGCTCCTGAAAAAGACATTAGATAGACTGGATTAGAAGGATCCGTTATCCGAAAATTTGAATTCATTTCTTGTTTCAAATATTCACTTGTCGCATACCATATCTCAACAGATTGGCGTAATTTTTCTACCGCGTGTACAGCCCCATAATAATAGTGTTTCTCCAAAAGAAAACTCTGTTGTTCCGCGTCTTGGACTAACCATCCCTTAGAGGGTATTGTTAAAAGATCCTCGATTCCTAACGAAATCGATGTAGTAGTGGCTTGATGGAAGCCCAGAGTCTTTAGTTGATCCAGTATATGGGATGTATATCCCATTCCAAAATGATCTATTAATCTGCTAATAAGTCGTTTCATACCAGTTCCGTCTATCTCTTTATTATGAAAGACCAGATTGGCCCGTTCCGCCATACATAAGTACCCCCTTTTCGGCTGAGTAGGATTCGACAATTGCTGAGTAGGATTCGACAATGGGCCTGAGTCAGTGATTCGAAAATTTAATTAACTTAATTGCCTCAATCTCAATCTGGATTCGCGTGGCAAATAATGATGATACTAGGGAAATCGGAATGCCCCCCGAAAGGGGAGGGGCATCGCCGAATCTAACTTTCTTGTTTAGGTAGTGTATGAATAGGCCTGACTAAATCCTTGTATGGCTTCCTCTATTTCTCTATAAAAAGAAATATGACCAAGAGTGGTTCGAATGTATATCGAACGAATTTCTTTTTTTCTATTTCCCATTATTAGATAGTGGGCATAAATCTCATGATAAGTCCCCAAAGATTCATATTGAACTTCAATCGGAACTTCTCTTGACCCAATGACGCGTTGATCCAGGTTCCATCGTAGCCACAAGGGACTATCTAAACTGATTAGTTTTTGTCTATAAGCTCCCAGTGCATCATAAGAACTAGAAAAATGGGGTTCTTTATCTTTCCTATATTTAAAATTATTATTATTATTGTAATTTACTTTTAGATTTGGGTAGTTTCTGCAACTATTATATCTATTTGCACAAATACCTCGACGCTTTCCAATCGTTAATACATAAAGCCCGATAAGCATGTCTTGGGTTGGTACGCAAATAGGATCCCCAATAGCGGGAGATAAGAGATTCATATGAGAAAACATAAGTAAACGGGCTTCTGCCTGAGCTTCCAAGGATAAAGGTAGATGAACAGCCATTTGATCTCCATCAAAGTCCGCATTGAAACCCTTACACACTAATGGGTGTAAAGAAATAGTACGCCCCTCTACTAAAGTGGGTTGAAAGGCCTGTATGCCTAATCTATGCAGGGTAGGTGCTCTATTTAACAGTACAGGATGTCCCCGCATAACTTCTTGAAGTATTTCCCATACAATGGGTTCTTTTTCCCAAATTTTCCTTTTAGCAATCCTTACATTAGAAGTGGCGCGTTTCGTGATTAAATCGCGAATTACAAATAGCTGAAAAAGCTTTATTGCTATCTCTAGAGGTAATCCACATTGATGTAATGAAAGCGAAGGACCCACAACAATGACAGAACGCCCCGAGTAATCGACCCGTTTCCCAAGCAGAGTCTCGCGAAACCTTCCCTCTTTACCTTCAATTACATCTGAAAGTGATTTGTATACTTTATTGTGACCATCCCTCGTCGGTTGCCCGCGGGACCCACTATCAAGAAGTGTATCCACGGCTTCTTGTACCAATTTTTCCTGGCACATTACTAAATCTGCTGGCGCTAATTCACTTCTTTTTAATAGATAGGCAAGATTGTTGTTCCGACGGATAACTCTCTTATAAAGTTCATTAATGTCTGAAGTCACTACTTTATCTCCAGACCTATAAACAATAGGTCTCAATTCGGGAGGAAGAACCGGTAATAAGCACAAAACCATCCATTCTGGTTCTACATTTGTTTGAATAAAATGTTTCGCCAATTGCATGCGTCTAATCAAAAAAACTTTTCTTATTCGTCTTTTTCTATCTTCCCACTCATCTCCACTATACCCCTCGTCTTCTAATTCCTTCCATTCGACCAAAGAATTCTCTATAATAATTCGCAAATCCAAATCTGCTAATTGTTCTCTAATAGCACCTGCTCCTGTCGCAATTTCCCGATTTCGAAATGTTGCAAAGCCTGGGGTAGAAAAAAAGGGAGAAATGCTGTGGTTACAGGATGCAATTTCCTCTTCGAATAAACCTCGTAATCGTAAAAAAGTGGGTTTTTTAGTGCTGGGCCTAGCAAAAGAGAAATCGCCGTATACTAGGCCCTCCAACTTCTTAAGAGGTTTATCTAAAAGATTCGCGATATAACTAGGAAGACCTTTCAAATACCACACATGAGTCACGGGACATGCGAGTTTGATGTATCCCATTTGATATCTTCGTATCCGAGAATCCACAAATTCGACCCCGCATTTTTGGCAAAATCTTTCGTCTTCGTTTTCAGCTCCGCTCGCTCGAGAATTGCCACAAGCGCAAATCCCGCTTTTTATGGGTCCAAAGATTCTTTCGCAAAACAATCCATCTTTTTCTGGTTTATCGGTTTTATAATGAAAAGTAGAGGGCCTTGTGACTTCGCCAACGACTTCTCCATTAGGTAGGTTTTTGTTAGCCCAAGCCTTTATTTGTTGAGGGGAAACGAGTCCAATTTGAAGTTGTTGATGTTTATATTGGTCAATCATAAAATAGAAATAAGAAAAGAATTTATATTTATTCCGATCAAACTTCCTCCCTATTAACCTGGAAGTTCTTTTCAGATACAAGGAAATGATTCAGTTCTAGAGCCAAAGATCGTAGTTCTCGAACGAGCACTCGAAAAGATTCTGGAGGATCCTCATGATTAGGTATTCTTTTTCCCCAGATCGTAGCATTAAGTATTTCTTGGCGAGCTATAAGATGGTCAGATTTATAAGTAAGTATCTCTTGTAAAATATGAGCAACACCAAATCCTTCTAAAGCCCAAACTTCCATTTCTCCTACTCGTTGTCCCCCTTGCTTGGCTCTTCCTCTAACCGGTTGTTGTGTAACAAGTGAGTAGGGCCCAGTAGAACGCCCATGAATTTTCTCATCAACTTGATGAATTAATTTTAAGATATAGGACTTCCCTATTAGAACAGGTTGCTCAAAGGGGTCGCCTGTTCTTCCATCAAATATTCTGCTTTTTCCCGGGTACTCGGGTTCAAATACCCATGGATTTTTTGTTTCTTTACTGGCTTCATATAATTCTGAAAACACAAGTTTTCTTGAAGCCTCTTGCTCATATCTCTCATCAAAGGGTGCTATTCTATAATGTTTCTTTAGCAGATCCCCCGCTAATCCGAGCGAGCTTTCAAATATTTGTCCCACATTCATTCGGGAGGGTACTCCTAAGGGATTGAAGACCATATCAACGGGTGTTCCATCTTGCAAATAGGGCATATCTTGCCTAGGCAAAATTTTGGAAATGATCCCTTTATTCCCATGTCTTCCGGCTACTTTATCCCCAACTTTGATTTCACGTTTCTGTAAAATATATACACGAACCATTATGTCGAGCGGGTCCCTTTGGATCCATTTCACATCGATAACGCGCCCTCTTCCACCTATAGGTAATTTCAGAGAAGTTTCTTTTGAAGTGGAAACCTCAAGGCCAAATATGGCCCGTAATAATCCAGCTTCCGCGATATAAGATGATTCGCTCGCTATCTGAGGCGTTAATTTACCTACTAAAATATCACCAGTTTCTACCCAGGATCCCAACCTAACAACTCCATTTCTGTCCAAATTGCGGAGTAAATGTTCTTCTAGATGTGGTATTTCTTTAGTGATTTTTTCAGCGGAGCCCTGGCTTGTCGTATCCGTCTGAATTTCATATTTCCGGATGTGAAAAGAGGTATAAATATCTTCATATACCAAACGTTCGCTAATTAGTACTGCGTCTTCAAAATTGTAACCTTCCCATGGCATATAAGCTACTAATACGTTTTTTCCTAAAGCAAGTTCGCCCCCAATTGTAGCAGCTCCTTCTGCTAAAATTTGTCCTTTTTTAATGGATTTACCCCGTGGAACCCGGGGTTTTTGGTGCATACAAGTATTTTTGTTAGAGCGACGGTGGTTAACTAAAGGAATACTTATAGTCTTCCCACTACTTGATAAAAGTATCTTATGACTATCAGTAGAAATGATCTTTCCCTCGCGTTCGGCTATAATGGAAACCCTCGAATCTAGAGCTGTTTGGCGTTCCAATCCAGTTCCAACAATGCATTTCTCGGACCGAGAAAGCGGAACTGCTTGGCGCTGCATATTAGAACTCATTAAAGCCCGATTCGCATCATTGTGCTCAATAAAAGGAATGAGAGAACCCCCAATAGAAAAATATTGGAAAGGAAAAATACTTCTAACATGAATCTGTTCCCATGCAATAGTCAAGAATTCTTGACGGTATCTAGCCGGAACAACCTGTTCTTCCTGAATACCTTGATTCAAGGACAAAGAATTTCCTGCTGCTATCATATAATATTCATCTCTATTTGGTGATAGATAAACCACCTGTCTCTCTTTTTTTTCTTTTGCTTTCTCAGCAGATATTTCATAAAACGGACTCTCTATGGATCCCCACAAGTGATCAATTCTCGCATGAATTGTTAAGGATCCAGTAAGTCCAACATTGATTCCTTCAGACGTGTCAATTGGACAAATACGCCCATAGTGACTCGGATGAATATCTCGGCTCCGAAAACTTGCGGTTCTCCCCGTCAACCCTCCAGGACCTAAACAACTCACTTTTCGCCCATGAACAGTTTGTGTCAATGGATTCGTTTGATCAAAAACTTGAGATAACGGGTATGTGCCAAAAAAGGTCTCATAAGTAGTTATTAATAAAATTGAAGTTGAAGTTGGAGTTACCAAAGTTTGGGGAGTCGGTTTCGATTGACGTATGAATACTCTACGAATAGTTTTTTGAACTGCATGTTGTAAACGACCAAGAGCCAATCCGAATTGATCTTGTAACAGATCCGCAACCGAACGAATACGTTTATTTTTCAAGTGATTCATATCGTCATCGTCAAGTATACCCGTTCCAAATTTCATTCCAATCAAATGATCCGTAGCGGCCAATACATCTCGTGGTAACAAGAATGTATTGTTCTGAGGAATATCAAGATTAAGTCTCCGATTCATATTTCGTCGACCAATCCTTCCTAATTCACATTTTTGTTGAAAAAATTTCTTTTGTAATTCCTCGCATAAGGACTCCGAAAATACCAGGTCCCCACCTACACAAGCAAATTGTTGATAAAACTCCAAAATAGCTTTTTCTTTTGACTCAATCCTCTTCTTCTCTTTAGCATTCGGGAAAGACAAGAAAATTTCAGGGTAGGAAACATTATCCAGAATTTCTCTTAGATTCGAACCCATAGCTGATGATAGAACTAGAATAGATATCTTTTGTTTTCTACTCACGCGAGCCCATATCCTTTCTTTTTTATCAATTGCTAATTCCGATCTCCCCCCCCAATCTGATATTATAGTGCCAGTGTAGATAGAAATTCCCTTATGATCTAATTCCGAGCGGTAGTAAATACCAGGACTTAGCAATATTTGATTGATCACAATTCGGTATATTCCATTTATAATAAAGGTTCCTAAGGAATTCATTATAGGAATGTTTCCGATAGAAATGGTTTGCTTTTGCACATCGAAACCAAAAATTAATCTCGCAGATACATATAATTCGGAAGAATAGGTGAGTGATTCATACACAGCATCTCTTTCTTTTATCGAGGGTTCTAGCAGTTGATATCCTTTCGCAAATAATTGAAATGCAATTTCGTGATCTGGATCTTTAATTGTTGGAAACTTGTCAAGTTCTTCTGCCAAGGCTTGATTAATGAACCTACAAAATCCCTCGAATTGGATCTGACTAAATCCGGGTATTGTGGACATTCCCTCGTTTCCATTCCGGAGCATCTTAATCTTAAGTTTCCTGTTTATCAAAGAAAAATTCCATTATCAGCTCACTCTTCATCAATCCCTATGGATCGATCTAGCAATCATGGAATCTATATTCTGTTTACTGAATCACATGAAATTCTAGGGAACTCCACATACGTATTTCATATATGTATTTCATACATATGAATAGAGACCATTTGGACGAAAGTTCGAGTTTGCCAGGGGTACAAATGAAATGAAAATGAATTGATAAAACATTCCTACAAAAAAAATTCTGCCACTTATACTTTATGTTATGATATTCTAATCAGATTGGATGGCAAAGATTTCTCATTTTATCTCCTTTCTATGAATGTAATAAAGCCGTAATATAATATACTAGAAAGTTTGACTTTACTTCGATTTAGAATAGCGTGCTTACTTTAATTTCTCAAAATAATTTGAGGGTTCTTTTTTATTTCGGATCGGAGTAGTATAATTGCTAGAAAATTCAGTATTTCATTGTGGAATTCTAAAATAAAGTAAGTCCCTTTTTTAAGTACATGCCAATCTAGTTATCCACCTCTCCCCATATCCATGCTTTTCTTTTATCGTAATTTCACTTGGGTACGCCAAGATAGTCAGGTTATACTCTATATCAGAGCAAATTTCCTTTTTTTATTCAAGATATTTAATTTAATACTTTGAAAAATTAAAGCATGATTCCCCATAGAGATATGTACATAAAGGGGATCTTTGGATAATAATGCTGTTCGGACCTAAAGTTTACCTATACACGGATTAAGCATAAAGCCATAATATTTTATTATGCCATTGAAGGGGGGGGAGATAATACCGATTTAAGAGTAGTTCACTACTGCAATAAAAAAAAGAGAATTCTAGTTAACGGTTCCAATTTATTCTGAATTTTGCAGCCTGTGAATAGAAATCCACTTTTTCTTCTTTTTCATCTCAATAGAAAGAAATGGGAAGTTTTATTGTGTTAACAATGTATGTTTTAAGATAGAATCTATCGAGGAGAATAATAGAAACTGGATCAAAAAAAGCAGGAATAGATTTTTTGAAAAAGATTGGAAAAAAGTAAGTAGAATTATATTCAAAATAAAAGGGGCTTTTCGTAAGAAAACGTGGATGAATACTTGCTGTTTTCTAGATTTTTGATCGGATTTTTTGGCGGCATGGCCAAGCGGTAAGGCAGGGGACTGCAAATCCTTTATCCCCAGTTCAAATCTGGGTGCCGCCTGATCAATAAAATACTTAGGTTTTTTTTATAGTGCTGATCGAATTCGATAAATTTTTACTTCGCATAAGTTCGGGCAAGAGAGTAACTGGGCCTGCCGATACTGGGTTTAGAGAAACCATACCATAGTTCTATCCTCAAACTAGGGTTAGGGTTTGTTTTGACGGTAGTGGCCAAAATGGTTATCAATAGGGGTGAGGTAGTGTTTCCTTATTCTTTTATTATATGAATTTGAATTGGTTCTTAATTGAGATTCGATTTGATAATTTTAAAATACGAGGATAAGATGTCAGAAATCTTGGTATCCAAAGAAAGGTCCCTAAGGGGCATTCTTTTTTTTTTTCAATCTAAGATTCAAGAAGGGACTCCACGAAAGAATATCAAGACTTACTAATTATTATACATTTTTTTATCGTACATCTTATGTTACCTACATACACTAAAGTAAGGACTACTTAATTCTAACGAGAATCAGATTAAATAGGTCGATCAAAAATCAATTTAGGAGTTGTATTATGGATAAAATCTCTTCATTCTTTCATAGAATGATACAAAGCAAGGCTGCAGGGTTTAGGTCAAAAATAAACATTAGGTAAGGTAGGTATCCAATAAATATTTATCTATCGATAATTTTATGGTATATTCGGGCGTCCTTTGCTTAAAAAAAAAAAAAAGAGTAACAAAAGGAATAAAAAATCTTCCTATTCCCGCTTCTTCTATTCAGGACATCATTCCCGTACTCTTTCTTTTTTAAGGAAAAAAGGGCTATAGTATCTCGTATTTTTAATGCTCTCTAATTCTACCAGAATTCCTATAAGAATTTGTTAGGAGTAAATTCCTTGAACTGATTGATCCATGGCCTTAGGGCGGAATCCCTTTTTGACTCTGTACCCTTGATTCCACTATGATTATTGATCAATAGTAGAATAATCCCTTCATAGAAATAGGAGACATAATTTAGATGGATATAGTAAGTCTCGCTTGGGCTGCTTTAATGGTAGTCTTTACATTTTCTCTTTCACTAGTAGTATGGGGAAGGAGTGGACTCTAGGGATACTACTAATTGATTAAGTAATCAAATTGTTGTATCAATTCTTTTCTTTAATGGATCATTTTGCATTAATCATTTTGTCAAACGTTATTCTTTAATCTTTTTCTTTAGTTTTGTTTCACTCCTGTAAGAAACTCTTGTATTGTAAGTTGTAATGTAAGAAAGAGCCATTATACCAATTCAGAATTTCTACTAGAAATGACGAATGGTTAAAAAAAGTTCTATACATAAGAAAATTAGACTTTCTTCCACGGAACTATTCACGGCATATCACACATTTTCCATTTCCTTTTACTTTTTACTATAGTCTATTCTTCATATTATTTTTCTTTCCTTCCATGGATTCTTTGGTCAAGAATTGTCTTAGATTTTTTTATTTTGACCTGATTGAAATTAAGTGGATGCAATGAAAAAAGAAATTGAATTAGACTACTTAACTATTTCAATCTACTAATCTATTCTATGTAGATTCAAAGATAATATAATAGAAAGAATCTAAAGTGTCGTAGAAAAAACTATATGTAGTTCTTTCTACCACACTTTAAGATTCCAACCAGATCCTTTCATTTAAGACTTGGATTTTTTTTATTTAATCCCTTTTTAATTTCTTCAATGATTAATTGGAATTCCAATTAATTATTTTGGCTGACTGTTTTTACATAAATAATAAGTAAAAAAGAAGTAGGAACTAGAATGAACAGTGCAGTAGCAATAAATGCGAGAATATTGACTTCCATAACCTCTTTATTTTTTATTTTCACAATAACTCGGGATGTAATCCCATGGAGAGGAAAAAGGGGTATCTTGTAAATTCAAGGGTAGGGCTTGCATTCTGATAATACTGAATCAATTCAATATTATGAATATCGGATCTATCAAATCAATTCATGGATGAGAGTTATATTTCACGGATGAGAGTTATATAGTATAACATAGGAAGATCCTCTATCCACACTAAGACCAAAATGGGTTTTTTGATTGGATTAGGAATTCCCTCTTTTTTAATCCTTTTCTACTTTTTCTTTTCTATATCTCTAACCCACGAGCTTTCTTAATCTTATACTTTCTTAATCTTATACAATTTCCCTTCCTTTTTCTTATAGTTATACATACAATTATGTATGTATTATATGACCAACTTTCACTTTCTATGGGTCACATAGACATCCAAATAAGCAGTAGAAGTGAGATGGGGAAAAGAGGTCTGAAATAAAAAGGGAATACGATTTATGTATGGATTCCGGTAAAATACCGGTACTCTATTCCATAAGAGTGGAATAGGAAATTAAGATGAGGATGGTATCATCATAAAGAAAGATAGAGTAATATAATATCCTAAATTCTACTAATCCACATATCGTATGTGTGTCTTTCTTTATCGATTGGGAGTAGTGAAAAAAAAATTCCTATATGCCCTCCCTCCCTCTTTAATGAGAGATGCAAAATAAAAAAGTGAAGTAAGGGTGCCCTGTGGGTATTTGATCTTGCTCCCTGCCCCTTTTTTTCATGGAAAAAGGAAATATCAATTTCTCCATTCATTGAACCCTAGTTCGGGACTGACGGGGCTCGAACCCGCAGCTTCCGCCTTGACAGGGCGGTGCTCTGACCAATTGAACTACAATCCCCGCGGGGTGTATGGCATACCCATTCTTAAATAGAACCATAAGAAGATTCGATTCGTCTTTCGTACTCTAAGAAATAGACGAATCATATACTACATACCCACATATTATATTATACGTGGGTATAGTGAGAGTGACATAACTAGTATGTCGTGATTTTTTATCACTAAAAATGGATAATAATCCAGCCTTCAATAAGAAAAACTCTTTTGTTTGTAAGAAAGGAATGAGAGAGATATGGATTAGAAAAAAAAATTTCCCTTTTTTCTTTATCTTTTATTTCTATAGATCAGACATTTTATTTTATGGAAGAAAAACAAAAGGATTTAGTTCATACTCACGAAGCCCTAGATTTTTGGTTTGGGCCGAGCTGGATTTGAACCAGCGTAGACATTGTCAACGAATTTACAGTCCGTCCCCATTAACCACTCGGGCATCGACCCAGGAAGAATTTATTCTAGGGTTTTTGCTAATCTATGATTAACCTCCTTTCATAATACTCCCTACCCCCAGGGGAAGTCGAATCCCCGCTGCCTCCTTGAAAGAGAGATGTCCTGAACCACTAGACGATAGGGGCATCACTAGACGATAGGGCCATATACAACCGCTCGTGATTATACTATAATCATAGTATGAGCAGTTTTTTGGAATTGTCAATATACTCGAAAAGTATAAATAGATCCAAAGCAAAGAGTTTTTCCAACTTTTCTGTTATGTTTTCATCTAGGATTTTTTTTAGTTGATCGTTATAGATTAATTCTCCGTGCTTCATTTAGTGTTCATACCAAAAATGCATCCATCCCGCACTAAGTCATAAAATTCTCTAAAAATATAGAGAAAGTTTCAAAAACAAAGAAAAAAAGTGAATCAATTTAGTAGAAAAGTACTCTATCAGATTCGAACCAACGACTTACGTCTTAGCACGAGATTACTCTACCACTAATTTAAAAAGCCCTTTATCGGATTTGAACCGATGACTTATGCCTTACCATGGCATTACTCTACCACTGAGTTAAAAGGGCTTTTTATTTAATTCAAAAATTAGCCACTTGGATTTCCCATTATGGGTCTACTGCATAATGTACATATTATATATATAATATATAGAGATAGAGAGAGAGACATTATGTAGAGATTGTATATGTATATATCGATATCTTGAGAGCTCAAAATAAAATTAATAAAAAAAAACATACCCTACATAACATATCCAACTCTTCTTGGTTCAGGGTTTTCCGTTTCCGAAGACTAGTAAAATAGGCGGATTCTGGAACCCCAAGGATTCAACGGTATATGGATATGGAAAATATAAGATTTCCGATCCTAGCGGGAAAAGGCGGGGAACAGATACCCAATAGGATATAGGATCCTTGGGAGGAACTTTTGGTAATGGCCTTGATCCTCTATGCTATTTTTTATGTGTTCTTAGTTCTATTGAACTTTTTGCATTCTTTTAAACAAGAATCTAATAAACTAGAATTGAGTCAGTGGAAAAAAGGAGAGAGAGGAAAGTGTTAAATGGAGAGAGTCGACTAATCAGAGACTTTTAGGATCTTCTTTACATCAGGTAAATCTGTCGGCCCTGTCCGTTTTTTTCTTTAAGTTACGACTCTTTGCTGCTTACTTCTATCAAGCCATAGGGAAAGTCTATGATGAATTTGGAAAACTCATCTCACTCTTACTCTATGGCTCGGACTTAATGGGGGAAGAAAACATCTTCCATAATTTCTTTTTTGTTCAATTCTGGACAAAAAAGAAAAGGAAAAAAGGAATTTATAGGGACAGTGTTACCCCCTATATCCCCTAGTTTATATTGTAGGAATAATAAAACAATTTAGCAGTCTGACACACTTACGTCCTTGCAAAGTAAATAATTATTATTGTAGTCGTAACCGTAGAATAGGATCCTAATCAAAATAAATACATTTGGTTCAGGCGCTATTAGCATGGTAAGAAAAGATTTTTTTTACAGACCAGAGGGGCTATCTAAATCCTAAAGTAAAGGCGAGCGATCGAAGTAGAAGTACCAACGGCTCAGTGTCATGAACCTTCTCCATCTGATTCAATAAGGGGGAATTAGCCTTCTTGTCAAATGGCTATCCTTGACAAAGGGTACCATTTATACCATAATCTACAATGTAGCGGGTATAGTTTAGTGGTAAAAGTGTGATTCGTTCTATTAATAACTGAATTTGAAATGATATACTTAAGGCATCCTTAAGTTTTTTATTTTTATATTCCGATGAAAACTTTAGTTCTTATAAAGGATTAAATCCTTTTCCTCTCAATAGCATATTGAGGAAGAATATACATTCTGGCGATTTGTATCCAAAGACTAATTTAAATTGCATCCAAAATAAAAATAGGATTATGAGTACAGAGTCGCGAAGCATAATTTTGCATTGGATTAAGTATTCCAATTTTGAAAATATGAGTAAAGGATCTATGGATGAAGATACAAAAAAGTTGATTTCCAATCGTAACTAAATCTTCTTAAAATAAGGAATAAGGAAGCCAAATAGCTAAAAAACGATAGTTTTGGTTTACTAGAACCATCCGCATATTGTTTCAGCTCGGTGGAAACCCAATTCTTTTCCTCAGGATCTCTTGAATGAAATTAGGGAACGAAGTAAGTAGATTAGATGAATTTAGATAGAATTTCTATCTCCTACTCTATAAGGATCATCTAGAAAGCGGAGAGCTTTGGTTCCATTCAAATAGAAAAGCTGACATAGATGTTAAGTGGTGAGAATATCCATAAAGGAGCCGAATGAAATCAAAATTTCATGTTCGGTTTTGAATTAGAGACGTTAAAAATAATCAACCAACGTCGACTATAACCCCTAGCCTTCCAAGCTAACGATGCGGGTTCGATTCCCGCTACCCGCTCCATTCTGTATAAAAGGAGTATTCTATTTGTCTAGACATGTTAGAGGCTTGTATTCAAGCCTTTTTTGTCCACCAGTTTCTGGTACTCCAGAGCGGAGTAGAGCAGTTTGGTAGCTCACGAGGCTCATAACCTTGAGGTCACGGGTTCGATTCCCGTCTCCGCACTTAGCAGTCTGTATAAAAGGACTATTCTATTTCTCTAGATATGTATGGTAGAGGGGCGTATCCAACCCTTTTTTATTCATTAGTTCCCGGCCCTAGAGGGCAAAATTGAGCAGTTTGCGAAGTCACTTGCCTTCAAAAAAAGAAGGCGCAAGGCCTCTCCCTACCCTGCAGAAAATAAAAATGAAACGAAAGGGACAGTCTACCTCTCCCTTCCCTTTAAAAAAAGTTTGCCCGTTGTTTGTCTCAGTTAATACCCAATTTTTGGAGCTCTGTTGGCGAGTTCTATTTCTGCCTCTGGAGCGCCCTCTTTTTTTGAGTGGGATGCAAAGGAAGGGTAAGATAGTAAGGGATACGGCACTAGACTAACACCTAATTAATACTTAATTTAATATAAGTAGTTAAACAGTTAACTAGACTAAACTTTTTATCATAGTACTTTGATAAATTAAGCGGGCGAGCGGCGGGAATCGAACCCGTATCTTCTCCTTGGCAAGGAGATATTTTACCATTGAACTACGCTCGCTACGGTATATATTTTATAGCGTATATCCGCCTGGGTCGACCTTCTATGTCTGGGTCGACCGTTTCATTTCATTTTCTATTATATTAGAGTTTTCCTTTTTTTATTATCTGTCAATGAATATTCTAATGGGAATGGAATTTCATAATACTGAAAGAGAAGAGCTAGCAATTCGGAACGCAAATTGCGTTTTAATACGTCTCACTATTCTAATTTTTTAGAAGAAATGGCCTTTATTATTTCTTTTTTATGGGGTTAATAAATATTAACCAAATTTCATTTAAGAAATGAGAGAATTCAGAATAGCTACGAGAAAGACTAGTCCAATCCATAATGATGTACCGGAAAATACAACATTTTTATTATTTGACCAACCATCAGGAGAAGCAAATACAAGGGGTACACTAATTACTAAGACTGAGGAAGTCGCAATTAATGCAAAAACAGCTAATTGGAAAGCAATAGTCATATTTCTAATCCTCCAAGCTACCATCAAATAAAGTTGACTACATATTTGATCCCTCACTTAAACCAAAATTGTAAAAAAATACAAGAAGTAGGAGGGGTTTAATCATGAATCCATTGATTCTTCTCTTTAATTCAAATTTATTACTTAAACCGCTTTTTTATTTGGATATGGGGGTGAGAAGAGATTATTTACTCTTTATTTCAGCAAGCGGGTATAGCGGATCCTGTATCCGTGTATACAGTATACAGAGATATATCGAAAAGGAACTTGTATCTGATATCTTTCTAGAGGCTAATAAATCTTTTTATTTTTTATATGGCTATGTTCTATTTGTAGGAGTAAAATAAGGATTAGGCTGTGGAGAGATGGCTGAGTGGTTGATAGCTCCGGTCTTGAAAACCGGTATAGTTCTAGGAACTATCGAGGGTTCGAATCCCTCTCTCTCCTTTTGCTTATTGAATACGTTTGTTTCTTTCATTTTTATTTATTTTTTTTTTCTGTCCCTTATCTTTCTTTCATAAAAAGGAATGAATGGCTCGGCTAGATGGAATAACCGAGCCAGAACAGAAAAAAAGTAGAACAGGTATAAATAAGAAAATCTTAGTTAAGAGGGTTCATGTAAAGAACAGGTTCCAAATCACGATCGATTCCCTTTTCAAAACCTGCTGCAGCAGCTCGGGCTCTTCCTGCATGCCATAAATGGCCCACAAAAAAGAAGAATCCTAGAACAAAATGAGAAGTTGATAACCAACTTCTAGGAGAGACATAATTAACTGCATTGATCTCGGTAGCTACGCCACCCACGGAATTTAAAGAGCCTAAAGGAGCGTGGGTCATATATTCTGCTGAGCGTCGTTCTTGCCAAGGTTGTATGTCTTTTTTCAACCTACTCAAGTCCAAACCGTTGGGGCCCCTTAGAGGTTCTAACCATGGAGCACGAAGGTCCCAAAAACGCATAGTTTCCCCTCCAAAGATAACCTCCCCAGTTGGGGAACGCATTAGATATTTACCTAAACCTGTGGGTCCTTGAGCGGATCCCACATTAGCTCCAAGACGCTGGTCTCTAACTAGAAAAGTAAATGCTTGAGCTTGAGAAGCTTCTGGCCCGGTGGGTCCATAAAACTCACTCGGATAAGCTGTATTATTGAACCATACAAAACAACAAGCGATAAAACCAAAGACAGATAAAGCAGCTAAACTATAAGACAAGTAAGCTTCTCCAGACCATACAAATGCACGGCGAGCCCATGCGAAGGGTTTGGTTAAAATATGCCAAATTCCGCCAAATACACAAATAAAACCCAACCATACATGCCCACCAATTATATCTTCTAAATCATCTACACTAACAATCCACCCTTCTCCACCAAAAGGAGATTTTAGTAAATAACCAAATATAACACTGGGACTAAGGGTCAAATTGGTAATTTTTCTTACATCTCCCCCCCCAGGGGCCCAGGTATCATATACACCGCCAAAATAAAGAGCCTTGAGTACTAGAAGAAAAGCACCTAGACCTAACAAAATTAAGTGAATACCCAAAATTGTAGTCATTTTATTTCTATCTTTCCAGACATAACCAAAGAATGGAAAAGATTCCTCAAGAGTCTCGGGTCCCAGAAGCGCGTGATAAATGCCACCGAAGCCTAAGACTGCGGAGGAAATTAGGTGAAGTACGCCAGATACAAAGTACGGAAAAGTATCTAGAACTTCCCCCCCTGGCCCTACTCCCCAACCTAGAGTAGCTAAGTGTGGAAGTAAAATCAACCCTTGTTCATACATGGGCTTTTCTGGTACGAAATGGGCCACTTCAAATAGGTTCATTGCTCCGGCCCAGAATACGATTAATCCGGCATGAGCTACATGAGCTCCAAGCAGTTTACCGGACAAATTGATAAGTCTGGCATTCCCAGCCCACCAAGCAAAGCCGGTGGTTTCTTGGTCACGACCAGCTAAAACGAAAGTTCCATTAAAGAGCGTTTCCACGTGGTAGAACCTCCTCAGGGAATATAAGATTTTCATGAGGCTGATCCTGAGCTGCCATCCACGCACGAATACCCTCGTTTAAAAGAATATTTTTGGTGTAGAAAGTCTCAAATTCAGGATCTTCCGCTGCACGGATTTCCTGGGAAACAAAGTCATAGGCACGTAAGTTCAGAGCCAAGCCAACTACGCCAATAGCACTCATCCATAAACCGGTGACGGGTACAAATAGCATAAAGAAATGTAACCAACGTTTATTGGAAAAAGCAACACCAAAGATTTGGGACCAAAAGCGGTTAGCAGTGACCATTGAATAAGTTTCTTCAGCTTGAGTTGGGTTAAAAGCACGGAAGGTATTTGCACCATCACCGTCCTCAAATAGAGTGTTTTCTACGGTCGCTCCATGAATAGCGCATAGCAGAGCCGCACCTAATACTCCGGCAACTCCCATCATATGAAATGGGTTCAACGTCCAATTATGAAATCCTTGGAAGAAAAGGATGAATCGAAATATCGCTGCTACGCCAAAACTCGGCGCAAAGAACCAACCAGATTGCCCCAGTGGATAAATAAGGAATACAGAAACAAAAACAGCAATTGGACCAGAGAATGAGATTGCATTATAAGGCCGCAATTGAACAGACCGAGCAAGTTCAAATTGGCGTAACATGAAACCTATTAGTGCAAAAGCCCCGTGGAGAGCTACAAAAGTCCATAGACCGCCTAATTGACACCAACGAGTAAAATCTCCTTGTGCTTCGGGCCCCCATAGTAGCAACAAAGAGTGTGCTAAACTATTGGCAGGGGTAGAAACTGCTGCGGTTAAGAAATTACAACCTTCCAAATAGGAACTAGCCAATCCATGGGTATACCAAGAAGTTACAAAAGTTGTCCCTGTAAACCAACCCCCTAAAGCGAAATAAGCACAAGGAAAGAGCAATAGGCCAGACCATCCTACAAAAACGAAACGGTCCCTTCGTAACCAGTCATCCATAGTATCAAATAGATCATTTTCTTCTTTAGGAATTCTACCAAGGGCTATAGTCATAGTGATCCTCCTATTCAATTACTTCAACCATTTCCGAGCACCTCATATCACTTTCCAAGGCATATGATAGTTTTATTATCTGTGGACGATTTCTTTCTCGTTCAATGCCCTTTTTCAATGGTCTCGAAGAGAGAAATTTCCCATTTTTATCTATGGAGTCACAGTCACAACCGAGGTCGTGGTAAATCCATGAATTTGATTCGATTTGTTTTTCTTATACTATTTATTTGTTTTTCTTATACTATAGAAATAGAAATAAATTGTTTTTCTTATACTATAGAAAGAAATAAACCTTTGAATTCAGCATTATTCCAAGACTCCTATTTCAAAGTCTATCTTTTAAGGGAAAAATGCAAATAAAAGTAACCCTTCTTTTCCCATTCCCTCTCTATTGCATGGGTGGAAGAACTAAAATAATAGAGGATTCTGAAAAAAAAAAATGGACCTTCGAAATCCAATTTTATGTGTAGCGCAAAGGAGTTGCGATTTCTTCTTATTCCTATAGAACATCTAGTAACAAGAATATGAAATCGTAAATAGCGAAAAATTCTTGTCTTGCGCGGTCTAAGTCTAAGGAAATAAAAAAAATTCGCTTATACAATTTCATCTACATCGAATTTATATATCAGAATAGCGGATAGAGGCATCATTAAAGGAGTCAGGTCTACTTACTTTATGCTTCTTTCCAATTTTATGGTGGATTTGATAAGAACCCTTTTTGCTTTCTTGATAAATAATCGACAAAAAAAGCGTTTTTTTTATATAACCTGCTTGTTTTATTATAATTATAACAAGTCCTATATGGAAATGCCCGCTAAAGAGAAAATCTATTTGATTGTCTCTCGGCCAATATCGATTTTTAGAAAGAAAAAACAAGAATTTTCTTCTTTTTTTATTAACATTAAGAAAAAAGAATATAATTAAAATGGAATTGGCAATATAATTTTTATAGACTTTTGAAAGAAAAAAAAGGGGTTTTTTGCAACCGTTATTTCTTATTTCTTGCCTATATCATATCACGGAAACCTTTCGCTTTGGAACGTGGAGAGATGGCTGAGTGGACTAAAGCGGCGGATTGCTAATCCGTTGTACAATTTTTTTGTACCGAGGGTTCGAATCCCTCTCTTTCCGCTCCCTTGGATCATTTGGGACTTTCGAATTGGAAAGAATTCTGACCCCCGGATTTTCTCATAGATAAATGTACGAAACAAATCCAATAAGAAAAAAAAAAACTGAATTTTTACTCCTCGCGTCCAGGATTCCGTCCTGGGTCATTAGATAAGAATCCAAAGATAAAGAGTGAAACAAAGAATATCACTACTGTATAAACAAAAAGTTTGAGAGTAAGCATTACATAATCTCCAAGATTTTTTTTTAAGGAATAGATTACCAGTTTTTCCTTACCACACGGATCCACTAGGATGGTTTTTTTTTATACCTAAAAATGCAAAAAAGAATTCTTGAAAAAAATTGCAAGAATTCTTTTATAATAAGCACTCTTATCAATAGCAAAAATAGGGTTAGGTGGTTAGGTATTGTGTAGGTACCTTTAGGTACCTGCTCAACCTAGGTGCAGGGGAGTAGAAAGGCTGATCCAAATTTATTGCTGTAGCTACCCATTCAATGTAGAAGAATTTAAATTTTAGAATCGAAGGTTCATAATATAAAAATATAAAACTTCTCGGCTTTTACCCATTTTAAAATTTTTTTGGAATGAACACATCATTCAATTTGGCATACAGAGTACTAAAGATTTCATCGAAAACTTACAGCAGCTTGCCAAACAAAGGCTAATAGAAAAAAGAATAGAGGTATAACAGGCATAATATCCACGATTGGATTGAAAATAGCATAAGCTTCGGGTAATTTGGCAAAGAAAAAACTAGTAGGATAAAGAACAGAATTAAAACAGATACAGGTTAAACTAAGTATATTAGGCATAACAAGCATTTCATTCTTGTAGAGTAAATAATTGGATTTTTCTTGAGTTATTTTTTTAAGGGAAAGAAGGAAAAGGCAGATTCAAAATCTTTTTTCTTCGGACTTTCCCAAACACAAAATACCTCCTTGTATTCGCACTCTCAAATGAGAGTGGAATAAATTCGACTTTCATATAATATCTTAATAGAATTCCATGTAATGATCAATGCATTTTTTTGATTCTATATTATCCGCATGTGTAGAATACTAGCAAGAGAATATCCCTCCTTTTTTATGTAATTGAAATGGTATTGACGAATAACAAATAAACATACTAGTGTTTATTAGTGTCGCATAAAACCCGAAATGGGGCGTGGCCAAGTGGTAAGGCAGCGGGTTTTGGTCCCGTTACTCGGAGGTTCGAATCCTTCCGTCCCAGATTGTTTCTGATGAAACAAACGGTGAAATCATATAGTATTCCGTACGAGACAAAAGTTTATTAAAGAGAATAATGATATCTTATTCTTTCTCAGAAAACATAATAAAGTCTTAAGTCCAGTCAAATTGACTATCTTTATTTTCATGAAAAAATGGGATCTATCAAGCACATTCAGGATATGCCTCTACTATAAAATCACTTAGTCATATTTTTTTCTTCCTTTTGGTATTCGAGTTGAAGAAGTACGAGAATTCTATAACTACCAAAAACTTTCAATCTTTTCATTGGAATAGTTTATTTAGTTATTATAGTTAATTGTTTTTGGTACTGAAAAAATATATTACTACTAGAATTCTAATTCTAGTAATTAAATTAATTAAACTTTTTTGGAGGTTGATAGTTTATTTATTGAGGAAGAGTCAATCCTTCTTTTCTCACTTCAAGATTGATCATCTCGAGCCATCCGTTGAGGGTGGAAATTTAAGAATAAATAAGTTTTAAGCAAACTTGTTTAGTCGTCTTTTTCAAACTATGTTTCATTCATATGATAGAATTTTAATATGGGTTTAAATAAATTGGATCTTGGCGGAGGCTTCCCGGATAAATACTTACTTTCTTTTATCCATATTGCTCCATAGATAGCAAGTTTTAATTAGTATAAAAAAACTAAACCAATGACTATTCATGATTCCATCCATATTGGATCAATTCTCTATACCACTTTGCAATGAAAAGAGGAATGTTTGTTATGGTAAAACTTCGTTTAAAACGATGTGGTAGAAAGCAACGTGCGACTTGAAGGACATGATCGATTGTGGATTTTGCTATCCATCATTTTCCATAGTAATGAAAATGCTCTTGGCTCGACATAGCCTGTTCTATTCGTTCCGAACCAAATTTGCGCTGGGTTTAAGTAACATAGTACACGATGGAGCTCGAGAGGACAGAATTTTTTTTATCAAGGGAAAGAATCTAGGGTTAGTGAAAACTAATAAATTAGGCCAACTTTGTCAGTCTATCCTTAATATAGAAATAAATCGAAAGGTTAAAATAAGAAGAAAGTCCAATAAAAGTATATCAGAATCAATCCCTCTTATTAGATTTCTATAGAAGAGATAAATGCTTTATCGAAGGAAATAAGAAAAAAGGGTATGTTGCTACTCTTTTGAAAGAAAAAAATAGGAATTCCCGAAGTAATGTCTAAACCCAAGGATTTCACAAATCAAAGATAAAGGATTCCAGAACAAGTAAACACAATTTTCAATTGTCTCAACAACAGAGTTGGATTAGAATAAGGAATAAAAGTCAATTCGTTCGAAATGAGACAAAGAAAAGAGTTTAAAGACGACTCAAAAATTTTGGAAGGATTTTGCCTTCGAAGTTTGTCAGGCAAAATTAGCCCACTTGAGTCATGAGTATAAATGAAATTTGTTTTTTCTGTAAGGAAATTAATGCACGTCATAGTCTAATTTCTATTATTATCGACAGAAATTCGAATCATTTTCTCGAGCCGTATGAGGAGAAAACCTCATATACGTTTCTAGGGGGGGGCGTTGTTTATCTACATCTATCCCAATAAGCTGTCTATCGAATCGTTGCAATTGATGTTCGATCTCGAAGAGAAGGAAGAGATCTTCAAAAAGTAGGTTTTTATGATCCGATAAAGAATCAAACTTGTTTAAATGTTCCAGCTATTCTCTATTTCCTTGAAAAGGGTGCTCAACCAACAAGAACTGTTTATGATATTTTAAGGAAGGCAGAATTCTTTAAAGAAAAAGAAAGAACTTTGAGTTAATTGAAGAACTAAATGAATCAAAAAATAGGATAGGAGAAGATTATTAGTATTCCTAGTTGTCTAATTATTTAGACACAATTTACCTCTTTTTTAATCCTATTTGGATTTATATTATATCGTGCCAATCCAACATAAGCCCCTATTTTATTTACTTTTTCTATCTAATTTGTTTTCTTACCATTGTATTTCCATTGACAAAGGTCTATTGAACAAATAGAATTTGTAGATAGATGGGTCTCTTTATCCTCACTCCATATTCAATTTTTCCGCCTACACTTCGCTCAAATGATAAGGGTGTTCCTCTTGCATGTATTCTCATACAATATAATATATATTTTTTATAATATATATTTTTTGTTAATAAAAATCGCTAAAAATAAGGAGAATTTGGCCATCGTGATTAGGGTCGCTCTTTTTTTAACTTTACTTTAGTGGAATTTCACCGGACCTGTTCGTTTTGGCATTTGAGTGTTTTTCATGGTCGATAAAAAAAATCTTTTGATGTCTTGCTAGTTCAATGTTTTGACAGAAGCGCGCGGTGTAATTCCATTGATTTTTGGATTTCGATCGTATCTAAGATCCTTTTTTTATCTGGGTTGCTAACTCAATGGTAGAGTACTCGGCTTTTAAGTGCGACTATGATCTTTTACACATTTGGATGAAACAACAAATTCGTCCAGACTCTTGGTAGAGTCTAGAAGACCACGACTGATCCTCAAAGGTAATGAATGGAAAAAATAGCATGTCGTAATAAAATCAATCTTTTTTGAATGGAATCCAAAATTACGATTTTCTGGGTCTAATGAATAAATGGATAGAGCCTGGCTCCAATTCTGGTAAAATAAAAAGCAACGAGCTGAACTTCCTAATTGGAATGATTCCCCGCTCTAATTAGACGTTAAAAATAGATTAGTGCCGGATGCGGGGAAAGGTTGGGTTTTCCTATGAGTGGACCCTTTATTTTTTCTTTTTTTTTTTAGAAATCCTAATTATTCTTGATTATGGATTGAATAAGGGATGTTATGGATTGAATGTGTAAAAGAAGCAGTATATTGATAAAGAGGCTGTATTCCAAAGTCAAAAGAGCGATTGGCCTGCAAAAATAAAAAACTTGTTCTGTTCTTTTTTTTTAATTAGAACAAACATAAACTAATTGGGTAGAAAAGGAGCAGAAAAAGATCTGTGGATTAGACTCCCTTTCTTTCCAGGGTTTGTATTAAAAATGCAACACCCTGTTCTGACCATATTGCACTATGTATCATCATTCGATAAACCGAGAAATGCTTCTTCTCTCTGATTCAAGTAGAAATACAAATGGAAAAATTCGAAGGGTATTCAGAAAAACATAAATCTCGTCAACAATACTTTGTCTACCCACTTCTCTTTCAGGAATATATTTATGCATTTGCCCACCATTATGGATTAAATGGTTCTGAACCTGTGGAAATAGTTGTTAGTTGTAATAACAAGAAATTTAGTTCACTACTTGTGAAACGTTTAATTATTCGAATGTATCAGCAGAATTTTTTGGATAACTCGGTTAATCATCCTAACCAAGATCGATTATTGGATTACAAAAATTATTTTTATTCTGAGTTTTATTCTCAGATTCTATCTGAAGGGTTTGCGATCGTTGTGGAAATCCCATTCTCGCTACGGGAATTTTTTTGTCTGAAAGAAAAAGAAATACCAAAGTTTCAGAATTTACGCTCTATTCATTCAATATTTCCCTTTTTAGAAGACAAATTTTTGCATTTGGATTATCTATCACATATAGAAATACCCTATCCTATCCATTTGGAAATCCTGGTTCAACTCCTTCAATACCGTATCCAAGATGTTCCATCTTTGCATTTATTGCGATTCTTTCTCAACTATTATTCGAATTGGAATAGTTTTATTACTTCAATGAAATCCATTTTTTTTTTTCAAAAAGAAAATAAAAGACTATTTCAATTCCTATATAACTCTTATGTATCAGAATATGAATTTTTTTTGTTGTTTCTTCGTAAACAATCTTCTTGCTTACCATTAGCATCTTCTGGAACTTTTCTGGAACGAATCCACTTTTCTAGGAAGATGGAACATTTTGGGATAATGTACCCTGGTTTTTCTCGGAAAACCCTATGGTTCTTTATGGATCCTCTTATGCATTATGTTCGATATCAAGGAAAGGCAATTCTTGCATCAAAAGGCACTTTTTTTTTGAAGAAGAAATGGAAATGCTACCTTATCAATTTCTGGCAATATTATTTCTGTTTTTGGACTCAGCCGCGAAGAATCCATATAAACCAATTAGCAAACTCTTGCTTCGATTTTATGGGGTACCTTTCAAGTGTACAAAAAAGTTCTTTGTTAGTAAGGAATCAAATGCTGGAGAATTCATTTCTAATAGATACTCGAATGAAAAAATTCGATACCATAGTCCCCGCTACTCTCCTCATAGGATACTTATCAAAAGCTCAATTTTGTACTGGATCGGGGCATCCTATTAGTAAACCCATTTGGACAGATTTATCAGATTGGGATATTCTTGATCGATTTGGTCGGATATGTAGAAATCTTTTTCATTATCATAGTGGATCTTCGAAAAAACGGACTTTGTATCGACTAAAGTATATACTTCGACTTTCATGTGCTAGAACTTTAGCTCGTAAACATAAAAGCACGGTACGAACTTTTATGCAACGATTGGGTTCGGCATTTTTAGAAGAATTTTTTATGGAAGAAGAGCAAGTTTTTTCTTTGATGTTCACCAAAACAACTCTTTTTTCTTTCTGTGGATCACACACTGAGCGTATTTGGTATTTGGATATTATACGTATCAATGACCTGGTCAACCCTCTTAATTAATCATTAGACGAAATTAAGAAACAGGAAAGGGTTGATAAATGATCAAGAAAAAACTTTTCTATTTTTCATTCTGAAATGTTCTTTTTATTATAATAAAGAGTAGGTGAATCAACTTACTAATTAAAAAAATTAGTAGAACTTCCTCTTTGGAATAGAAATTGGCTATTTCTACATAGGGAAAGTCGTGTGCAATGAAAAATGCAAGCACGATTTGGGGAGGGATTTTTCTCTATTGTAACAAGGAAGAATTATCTACTCCATCCGACTAGTTCCGGGTTCGAGTCCCGGGCAACCCATATAGAAAAGACCCATCAAAGTTTTTCACTTTGACTCACTTCATTTACAAATACAAAATTATTGGTTTGGTTAATTTAGTTATATGGATAGCTAATCTTTGGGCTGACTTGGTTGACATTGGTATATAGTCTATGTTATACTGTTAAATAACAAGCCTTCTATTATCTATATTCTAGTTAATACGTGTGCTTGGGAGTCCTTGCAATTTGAATAAACCAAGATCTTACCATGACTGCAATTTTAGAGAGACGCGAAAGTACAAGCCTGTGGGGTCGCTTCTGCAACTGGATAACTAGCACTGAAAATCGTCTTTACATCGGATGGTTCGGTGTTTTGATGATCCCTACCTTATTGACCGCAACTTCTGTATTTATTATCGCCTTCATCGCTGCCCCTCCAGTAGATATTGATGGTATTCGTGAGCCTGTTTCTGGTTCTTTACTTTATGGAAACAATATTATCTCTGGTGCTATTATCCCTACTTCTGCGGCGATCGGATTGCACTTTTACCCAATTTGGGAAGCTGCATCTGTTGATGAGTGGTTATACAATGGTGGTCCTTATGAGCTAATTGTTCTACACTTCTTACTTGGTGTAGCTTGTTATATGGGTCGTGAGTGGGAACTTAGTTTCCGTCTGGGTATGCGTCCTTGGATTGCTGTTGCATATTCAGCTCCTGTTGCAGCTGCTACTGCTGTTTTCTTGATTTACCCTATTGGTCAAGGAAGCTTTTCTGATGGTATGCCTTTAGGAATCTCTGGTACTTTCAACTTTATGATTGTATTCCAGGCAGAGCACAACATCCTTATGCATCCATTCCACATGTTAGGTGTAGCTGGTGTATTCGGCGGTTCCCTATTCAGTGCTATGCATGGTTCCTTGGTAACCTCTAGTTTGATCAGGGAAACTACTGAAAATGAATCCGCTAATGAGGGTTACAAATTTGGTCAAGAGGAAGAAACTTATAATATTGTGGCTGCTCATGGTTATTTTGGCCGATTAATCTTCCAATATGCTAGTTTCAACAACTCTCGTTCTTTACACTTCTTCTTGGCTGCTTGGCCTGTAGTAGGAATCTGGTTCACTGCTTTAGGTATTAGTACTATGGCTTTCAACCTAAATGGTTTCAATTTCAACCAATCTGTAGTTGATAGTCAAGGTCGCGTTATTAATACTTGGGCTGATATCATCAACCGTGCTAACCTTGGTATGGAAGTAATGCACGAACGTAATGCTCACAACTTCCCTCTAGACTTAGCTGCTGTTGAAGTTCCATCTATTAATGGATAAGGTTTTTCTGCTAACATATAAGAATTTTTGAAGACAGAAATACCCAATATCTTGTTCTAGCAAGATATTGGGTATTTCTGTCTTTATTTTGAATCTTTTTTTCTTCTTAATCTTTCTATTCAGAATTCAGTTAACGACGAGATTTAGTATCCTTTCTTGCATTTTCATAACTCGTGAAATGCCGAGTAGGCACGAATTCCCCCAATTTGCGACCTACCATAGGATTTGTTATGTAAATAGGTATATGTTCCTTTCCATTATGAATCGCGATTGTATGGCCAACCATTGTGGGTAGAATGCTAGATGCCCGGGACCACGTTACTATTGTTTCTTTCTCCTCCTTCATATTGACCTTTTCTATCTTTGCCAATAAATGATGAGCTACAAAAGGATTCGTTTTTTTTCGTGTCACAGCTGATTACTCCTTTTTTCCTTTTTAAAGAGTGGCATTCTATGTCCAATATCTCGATCGAAGTACGGAGGTCAGAATAAATAGAATAATGATCAATGGAAAAAAGAAAAAAATCCTTTAGCTGGATAAGGGGCGGATGTAGCCAAGTGGATCAAGGCAGTGGATTGTGAATCCACCATGCGCGGGTTCAATTCCCGTCGTTCGCCCATCGCATTATTGCAAATTCCAAAAATGCAATTTTCCATATTCCTAGTTACGTATTTACTTACGGCGACGAAGAATAAAACTATCGCTATATTTTTTCCTTTTCCTAGTTCTTCTTCCAAGCGCAGGATAACCCCAAGGGGTTGTGGGTTTTTTTCTACCAATGGGAGCTTTCCCTTCACCGCCCCCATGGGGGTGGTCCACAGGGTTCATAACTACCCCTCTTACTACGGGGCGTTTACCTAGCCAACACTTAGATCCGGCTCTACCCAAACTTTTTTGGTTCACCCCAACATTACCCACTTGTCCGACTGTTGCTAAGCAGTTTTGGGATACTAAACGGACCTCCCCAGATGGTAATCTTAAAGTGGCCGATTTACCCTCTTTTGCAATGAGTTTCGCTACAGCACCTGCTGCTCTAGCTAATTGCCCACCCTTCCACGTGTGATTTCTATGTTATGCATGGCCGTGCCTAAGGGCATATCGGTTGAAGTAGATTCTTCTTTTCTCTCAAAAAACCCCTTCCCAAACTGTACAAGCTTCTTCCAAAGCATACGGCTTTCTAGATGTATATG
>NW_028259477.1:0-2500 GCF_056163025.1 Triticum urartu | reverse complement strand
GCATGAAGAGATTAACGAGACTTCTTTCTCTTTTGAGTTTTTCTGGCGGACCTGCCGCGCAAGATCTTTGGTCTTCCCCTGGAACCGATGAAAAAAAGTGGATCGCTTCTTATGTACTCGCTCAGAATGATTCTTCTCTATCTATAGTTCATGGCCTATTAGAAGTAGAAGGTGCTCTGGTGCAATCCTTACCGACAGAAAAAGATTGCAGTCAGGTTGATAATAGTCGAGTGACATTACTTCGTCGGTCCGAACTAAGGAATCTGTTAGAAATGTTTTGAAATGGATATTGTTCTCTCTTTGATCAGGGATTGCTATATGAAAAGAAGTGGAGTTTGAAAAAGGGAACGGAATGCTCAAACCGGAACTGCTAGAGGAACGAATTTTCAATAGCATAACTTGGGCTCCTAGAATATGGCGCCCTTGGGACAATCTATTTGATTGCAGGGTTTTGTTCCGAAGCAAAGATATCCGCGGAGGCCGGTTCGTTCGTCCTATTCTGATATTCAGGACCAAGAGGTACTGGATTCTCTTTCGGATAGGCCCTGAAAGGAGAAGAAAGGCTGAAATGCCAACGGACCTCTGTCTATTCTCTAATTCACCCGATCCGATAGTACCCGTTTTTGGAACGTCCAGTGCCAAAGTCACTGAATGGGTAAGTCACCAATCCAATCCCTTTGACAAATCGGATGTCATATTAGATATCATATTCTATATATATAGAAATATCATAGATAGAATAGACATATAGAATTTTTGGTCGGCAAATTCGAAGGAATCATTGAGTGAAAAAGGAGCAAAGAATGACAAAAGACGAGACTCTACTAGTCTTCACTCTTGTGGTTTCCTCTTCCTCGGTTTCTGTTTTCTTATTCGGGATCTTGCTTTTCATGGTTCTCATCTCTGCAACTCGCGATTTTCGCGAGAGAACCAAATCCAAGTTGGTGAAGATCATGATTTGGGCTGGCACGGGGATCGTTTGATCGATTTCCTTGATTTGATCGCTACTTAATGGGCGTGCGCTCAAAGGATACAAACAGGGATTCGCAAACAAAAAGGGGAATTCGTAGTCACTTTTTCCTGTCGCGTAAAAAAAAAGTCTTTACGCGAGAGCAATAGAGGTTGGGATACATCTATCTCTTCTGAGCAACCTCTTTTGGATTCTTAAGACCACCCTTGCAGTAGGATACCATCTGCTTTGGGTTCTTTATTATCTCCTTCGAGGGATTTTTAGGATCGTTCAGGCTATATATATTTAGTCTATTTTGGCTTTTACTGTCTACTTTTCTCAGGGAGATGGTTAAGGACCTCAGAAGATAGAGGAGAGCGCCAGGCCAGATTTCCGGAATACTTCTACGGGGAATGCTCATTGAATGAGCATTCTCCATATTATGCCTTGAAGAGGACTCGAACCTCCACGCTCTTCAGCACGAGATTTTGAGTCTCGCGTGTCTACCATTTCACCATCAAGGCATCTTGAAAGTGAATCGTATTCCATGAATATGATATCTATCTAATGTGATATATGGAATATATGACAAAGGTGGAGTCTTGGAGTATTTCGATCGATCGGTCATATAGGCCTGAGTCAGACATCAAATAGCTTCGATTTGCATTATCCGTAGGACACCTTATATGTATCAAAATCGATATCAAAATCAAAAAGATGAAAGATGTACAATCCAATTTCTCGATTCAATAGAAGCCCAAAGAGGTGCATATGGTACCCAAATAAGAATAGGATAGATATGTCAAAAGCAGGTCTGATTACACCTATTCCTAATCCTAAATAGAATGTAAGGACGTAGGGATTTCTATGTAAACAGAGTATCCTATTTCCATAGGCTCGAATGACCCCTTCTCATAATAAGAATGTGCACGGTCTGGTTCGGTATGGAATGAACTTATAATCTGATGATCGAGTCGATTCCATGATTATAAGTTCATAACCCTAGCGCCCATTCCATTTTGGGCGGAACAGATCTACTATTCTTTTATTCCAGTTAGTAAGAGGGATCTTGAACTAAGAAATAGACCTAGCAGCCTAAAAGAGGGTATCCTGAGCAATTGCAAGAATGGGTTCATTGATATTCCTGGTATAGTAGATGCTATCACACATACAGTCATACTCAATTCGATGGAATTGTTTGATCTTAAAGGGGATCTTCTATAATTTCGCACATAAGGGGTTATTTCTTGGTTTCGTCCAGTCATTAATAACTTGATTATTTTTAGATAATAGTAGATAGAAAGAACGCTCGTAAGGAGTCCTATTGAAACCAAGAAATATAGGCCTGCTTGCCATCCACACCAGAATAGATAGAGTTTTCCGAAGAAACCTGCTAGTGGAGGAAGGCCTCCTAGGGATAAGAGACATAGGGCTAAAGAGAGAGCCAAAAAAGGATCTTTCGTGTATAATCCTGCATAATCTCGAATGTTATCAGTTCCGGTACGTAGACCAAATAATACAATGCAAGCAAAAGTTCCTAGATTCATGGAG
>NW_028259476.1:0-33653 GCF_056163025.1 Triticum urartu | reverse complement strand
AATTTGACTGGACTTAAGACTTTATTATGTTTTCTGAGAAAGAATAAGATATCATTATTCTCTTTAATAAACTTTTGTCTCGTACGGAATACTATATGATTTCACCGTTTGTTTCATCAGAAACAATCTGGGACGGAAGGATTCGAACCTCCGAGTAACGGGACCAAAACCCGCTGCCTTACCACTTGGCCACGCCCCATTTCGGGTTTTATGCGACACTAATAAACACTAGTATGTTTATTTGTTATTCGTCAATACCATTTCAATTACATAAAAAAGGAGGGATATTCTCTTGCTAGTATTCTACACATGCGGATAATATAGAATCAAAAAAATGCATTGATCATTACATGGAATTCTATTAAGATATTATATGAAAGTCGAATTTATTCCACTCTCATTTGAGAGTGCGAATACAAGGAGGTATTTTGTGTTTGGGAAAGTCCGAAGAAAAAAGATTTTGAATCTGCCTTTTCCTTCTTTCCCTTAAAAAAATAACTCAAGAAAAATCCAATTATTTACTCTACAAGAATGAAATGCTTGTTATGCCTAATATACTTAGTTTAACCTGTATCTGTTTTAATTCTGTTCTTTATCCTACTAGTTTTTTCTTTGCCAAATTACCCGAAGCTTATGCTATTTTCAATCCAATCGTGGATATTATGCCTGTTATACCTCTATTCTTTTTTCTATTAGCCTTTGTTTGGCAAGCTGCTGTAAGTTTTCGATGAAATCTTTAGTACTCTGTATGCCAAATTGAATGATGTGTTCATTCCAAAAAAATTTTAAAATGGGTAAAAGCCGAGAAGTTTTATATTTTTATATTATGAACCTTCGATTCTAAAATTTAAATTCTTCTACATTGAATGGGTAGCTACAGCAATAAATTTGGATCAGCCTTTCTACTCCCCTGCACCTAGGTTGAGCAGGTACCTAAAGGTACCTACACAATACCTAACCACCTAACCCTATTTTTGCTATTGATAAGAGTGCTTATTATAAAAGAATTCTTGCAATTTTTTTCAAGAATTCTTTTTTGCATTTTTAGGTATAAAAAAAAACCATCCTAGTGGATCCGTGTGGTAAGGAAAAAACTGGTAATCTATTCCTTAAAAAAAAATCTTGGAGATTATGTAATGCTTACTCTCAAACTTTTTGTTTATACAGTAGTGATATTCTTTGTTTCACTCTTTATCTTTGGATTCTTATCTAATGACCCAGGACGGAATCCTGGACGCGAGGAGTAAAAATTCAGTTTTTTTTTTTCTTATTGGATTTGTTTCGTACATTTATCTATGAGAAAATCCGGGGGTCAGAATTCTTTCCAATTCGAAAGTCCCAAATGATCCAAGGGAGCGGAAAGAGAGGGATTCGAACCCTCGGTACAAAAAAATTGTACAACGGATTAGCAATCCGCCGCTTTAGTCCACTCAGCCATCTCTCCACGTTCCAAAGCGAAAGGTTTCCGTGATATGATATAGGCAAGAAATAAGAAATAACGGTTGCAAAAAACCCCTTTTTTTTCTTTCAAAAGTCTATAAAAATTATATTGCCAATTCCATTTTAATTATATTCTTTTTTCTTAATGTTAATAAAAAAAGAAGAAAATTCTTGTTTTTTCTTTCTAAAAATCGATATTGGCCGAGAGACAATCAAATAGATTTTCTCTTTAGCGGGCATTTCCATATAGGACTTGTTATAATTATAATAAAACAAGCAGGTTATATAAAAAAAACGCTTTTTTTGTCGATTATTTATCAAGAAAGCAAAAAGGGTTCTTATCAAATCCACCATAAAATTGGAAAGAAGCATAAAGTAAGTAGACCTGACTCCTTTAATGATGCCTCTATCCGCTATTCTGATATATAAATTCGATGTAGATGAAATTGTATAAGCGAATTTTTTTTATTTCCTTAGACTTAGACCGCGCAAGACAAGAATTTTTCGCTATTTACGATTTCATATTCTTGTTACTAGATGTTCTATAGGAATAAGAAGAAATCGCAACTCCTTTGCGCTACACATAAAATTGGATTTCGAAGGTCCATTTTTTTTTTTCAGAATCCTCTATTATTTTAGTTCTTCCACCCATGCAATAGAGAGGGAATGGGAAAAGAAGGGTTACTTTTATTTGCATTTTTCCCTTAAAAGATAGACTTTGAAATAGGAGTCTTGGAATAATGCTGAATTCAAAGGTTTATTTCTTTCTATAGTATAAGAAAAACAATTTATTTCTATTTCTATAGTATAAGAAAAACAAATAAATAGTATAAGAAAAACAAATCGAATCAAATTCATGGATTTACCACGACCTCGGTTGTGACTGTGACTCCATAGATAAAAATGGGAAATTTCTCTCTTCGAGACCATTGAAAAAGGGCATTGAACGAGAAAGAAATCGTCCACAGATAATAAAACTATCATATGCCTTGGAAAGTGATATGAGGTGCTCGGAAATGGTTGAAGTAATTGAATAGGAGGATCACTATGACTATAGCCCTTGGTAGAATTCCTAAAGAAGAAAATGATCTATTTGATACTATGGATGACTGGTTACGAAGGGACCGTTTCGTTTTTGTAGGATGGTCTGGCCTATTGCTCTTTCCTTGTGCTTATTTCGCTTTAGGGGGTTGGTTTACAGGGACAACTTTTGTAACTTCTTGGTATACCCATGGATTGGCTAGTTCCTATTTGGAAGGTTGTAATTTCTTAACCGCAGCAGTTTCTACCCCTGCCAATAGTTTAGCACACTCTTTGTTGCTACTATGGGGGCCCGAAGCACAAGGAGATTTTACTCGTTGGTGTCAATTAGGCGGTCTATGGACTTTTGTAGCTCTCCACGGGGCTTTTGCACTAATAGGTTTCATGTTACGCCAATTTGAACTTGCTCGGTCTGTTCAATTGCGGCCTTATAATGCAATCTCATTCTCTGGTCCAATTGCTGTTTTTGTTTCTGTATTCCTTATTTATCCACTGGGGCAATCTGGTTGGTTCTTTGCGCCGAGTTTTGGCGTAGCAGCGATATTTCGATTCATCCTTTTCTTCCAAGGATTTCATAATTGGACGTTGAACCCATTTCATATGATGGGAGTTGCCGGAGTATTAGGTGCGGCTCTGCTATGCGCTATTCATGGAGCGACCGTAGAAAACACTCTATTTGAGGACGGTGATGGTGCAAATACCTTCCGTGCTTTTAACCCAACTCAAGCTGAAGAAACTTATTCAATGGTCACTGCTAACCGCTTTTGGTCCCAAATCTTTGGTGTTGCTTTTTCCAATAAACGTTGGTTACATTTCTTTATGCTATTTGTACCCGTCACCGGTTTATGGATGAGTGCTATTGGCGTAGTTGGCTTGGCTCTGAACTTACGTGCCTATGACTTTGTTTCCCAGGAAATCCGTGCAGCGGAAGATCCTGAATTTGAGACTTTCTACACCAAAAATATTCTTTTAAACGAGGGTATTCGTGCGTGGATGGCAGCTCAGGATCAGCCTCATGAAAATCTTATATTCCCTGAGGAGGTTCTACCACGTGGAAACGCTCTTTAATGGAACTTTCGTTTTAGCTGGTCGTGACCAAGAAACCACCGGCTTTGCTTGGTGGGCTGGGAATGCCAGACTTATCAATTTGTCCGGTAAACTGCTTGGAGCTCATGTAGCTCATGCCGGATTAATCGTATTCTGGGCCGGAGCAATGAACCTATTTGAAGTGGCCCATTTCGTACCAGAAAAGCCCATGTATGAACAAGGGTTGATTTTACTTCCACACTTAGCTACTCTAGGTTGGGGAGTAGGGCCAGGGGGGGAAGTTCTAGATACTTTTCCGTACTTTGTATCTGGCGTACTTCACCTAATTTCCTCCGCAGTCTTAGGCTTCGGTGGCATTTATCACGCGCTTCTGGGACCCGAGACTCTTGAGGAATCTTTTCCATTCTTTGGTTATGTCTGGAAAGATAGAAATAAAATGACTACAATTTTGGGTATTCACTTAATTTTGTTAGGTCTAGGTGCTTTTCTTCTAGTACTCAAGGCTCTTTATTTTGGCGGTGTATATGATACCTGGGCCCCTGGGGGGGGAGATGTAAGAAAAATTACCAATTTGACCCTTAGTCCCAGTGTTATATTTGGTTATTTACTAAAATCTCCTTTTGGTGGAGAAGGGTGGATTGTTAGTGTAGATGATTTAGAAGATATAATTGGTGGGCATGTATGGTTGGGTTTTATTTGTGTATTTGGCGGAATTTGGCATATTTTAACCAAACCCTTCGCATGGGCTCGCCGTGCATTTGTATGGTCTGGAGAAGCTTACTTGTCTTATAGTTTAGCTGCTTTATCTGTCTTTGGTTTTATCGCTTGTTGTTTTGTATGGTTCAATAATACAGCTTATCCGAGTGAGTTTTATGGACCCACCGGGCCAGAAGCTTCTCAAGCTCAAGCATTTACTTTTCTAGTTAGAGACCAGCGTCTTGGAGCTAATGTGGGATCCGCTCAAGGACCCACAGGTTTAGGTAAATATCTAATGCGTTCCCCAACTGGGGAGGTTATCTTTGGAGGGGAAACTATGCGTTTTTGGGACCTTCGTGCTCCATGGTTAGAACCTCTAAGGGGCCCCAACGGTTTGGACTTGAGTAGGTTGAAAAAAGACATACAACCTTGGCAAGAACGACGCTCAGCAGAATATATGACCCACGCTCCTTTAGGCTCTTTAAATTCCGTGGGTGGCGTAGCTACCGAGATCAATGCAGTTAATTATGTCTCTCCTAGAAGTTGGTTATCAACTTCTCATTTTGTTCTAGGATTCTTCTTTTTTGTGGGCCATTTATGGCATGCAGGAAGAGCCCGAGCTGCTGCAGCAGGTTTTGAAAAGGGAATCGATCGTGATTTGGAACCTGTTCTTTACATGAACCCTCTTAACTAAGATTTTCTTATTTATACCTGTTCTACTTTTTTTCTGTTCTGGCTCGGTTATTCCATCTAGCCGAGCCATTCATTCCTTTTTATGAAAGAAAGATAAGGGACAGAAAAAAAAAATAAATAAAAATGAAAGAAACAAACGTATTCAATAAGCAAAAGGAGAGAGAGGGATTCGAACCCTCGATAGTTCCTAGAACTATACCGGTTTTCAAGACCGGAGCTATCAACCACTCAGCCATCTCTCCACAGCCTAATCCTTATTTTACTCCTACAAATAGAACATAGCCATATAAAAAATAAAAAGATTTATTAGCCTCTAGAAAGATATCAGATACAAGTTCCTTTTCGATATATCTCTGTATACTGTATACACGGATACAGGATCCGCTATACCCGCTTGTGAAATAAAGAGTAAATAATCTCTTCTCACCCCCATATCCAAATAAAAAAGCGGTTTAAGTAATAAATTTGAATTAAAGAGAAGAATCAATGGATTCATGATTAAACCCCTCCTACTTCTTGTATTTTTTTACAATTTTGGTTTAAGTGAGGGATCAAATATGTAGTCAACTTTATTTGATGGTAGCTTGGAGGATTAGAAATATGACTATTGCTTTCCAATTAGCTGTTTTTGCATTAATTGCGACTTCCTCAGTCTTAGTAATTAGTGTACCCCTTGTATTTGCTTCTCCTGATGGTTGGTCAAATAATAAAAATGTTGTATTTTCCGGTACATCATTATGGATTGGACTAGTCTTTCTCGTAGCTATTCTGAATTCTCTCATTTCTTAAATGAAATTTGGTTAATATTTATTAACCCCATAAAAAAGAAATAATAAAGGCCATTTCTTCTAAAAAATTAGAATAGTGAGACGTATTAAAACGCAATTTGCGTTCCGAATTGCTAGCTCTTCTCTTTCAGTATTATGAAATTCCATTCCCATTAGAATATTCATTGACAGATAATAAAAAAAGGAAAACTCTAATATAATAGAAAATGAAATGAAACGGTCGACCCAGACATAGAAGGTCGACCCAGGCGGATATACGCTATAAAATATATACCGTAGCGAGCGTAGTTCAATGGTAAAATATCTCCTTGCCAAGGAGAAGATACGGGTTCGATTCCCGCCGCTCGCCCGCTTAATTTATCAAAGTACTATGATAAAAAGTTTAGTCTAGTTAACTGTTTAACTACTTATATTAAATTAAGTATTAATTAGGTGTTAGTCTAGTGCCGTATCCCTTACTATCTTACCCTTCCTTTGCATCCCACTCAAAAAAAGAGGGCGCTCCAGAGGCAGAAATAGAACTCGCCAACAGAGCTCCAAAAATTGGGTATTAACTGAGACAAACAACGGGCAAACTTTTTTTAAAGGGAAGGGAGAGGTAGACTGTCCCTTTCGTTTCATTTTTATTTTCTGCAGGGTAGGGAGAGGCCTTGCGCCTTCTTTTTTTGAAGGCAAGTGACTTCGCAAACTGCTCAATTTTGCCCTCTAGGGCCGGGAACTAATGAATAAAAAAGGGTTGGATACGCCCCTCTACCATACATATCTAGAGAAATAGAATAGTCCTTTTATACAGACTGCTAAGTGCGGAGACGGGAATCGAACCCGTGACCTCAAGGTTATGAGCCTCGTGAGCTACCAAACTGCTCTACTCCGCTCTGGAGTACCAGAAACTGGTGGACAAAAAAGGCTTGAATACAAGCCTCTAACATGTCTAGACAAATAGAATACTCCTTTTATACAGAATGGAGCGGGTAGCGGGAATCGAACCCGCATCGTTAGCTTGGAAGGCTAGGGGTTATAGTCGACGTTGGTTGATTATTTTTAACGTCTCTAATTCAAAACCGAACATGAAATTTTGATTTCATTCGGCTCCTTTATGGATATTCTCACCACTTAACATCTATGTCAGCTTTTCTATTTGAATGGAACCAAAGCTCTCCGCTTTCTAGATGATCCTTATAGAGTAGGAGATAGAAATTCTATCTAAATTCATCTAATCTACTTACTTCGTTCCCTAATTTCATTCAAGAGATCCTGAGGAAAAGAATTGGGTTTCCACCGAGCTGAAACAATATGCGGATGGTTCTAGTAAACCAAAACTATCGTTTTTTAGCTATTTGGCTTCCTTATTCCTTATTTTAAGAAGATTTAGTTACGATTGGAAATCAACTTTTTTGTATCTTCATCCATAGATCCTTTACTCATATTTTCAAAATTGGAATACTTAATCCAATGCAAAATTATGCTTCGCGACTCTGTACTCATAATCCTATTTTTATTTTGGATGCAATTTAAATTAGTCTTTGGATACAAATCGCCAGAATGTATATTCTTCCTCAATATGCTATTGAGAGGAAAAGGATTTAATCCTTTATAAGAACTAAAGTTTTCATCGGAATATAAAAATAAAAAACTTAAGGATGCCTTAAGTATATCATTTCAAATTCAGTTATTAATAGAACGAATCACACTTTTACCACTAAACTATACCCGCTACATTGTAGATTATGGTATAAATGGTACCCTTTGTCAAGGATAGCCATTTGACAAGAAGGCTAATTCCCCCTTATTGAATCAGATGGAGAAGGTTCATGACACTGAGCCGTTGGTACTTCTACTTCGATCGCTCGCCTTTACTTTAGGATTTAGATAGCCCCTCTGGTCTGTAAAAAAAATCTTTTCTTACCATGCTAATAGCGCCTGAACCAAATGTATTTATTTTGATTAGGATCCTATTCTACGGTTACGACTACAATAATAATTATTTACTTTGCAAGGACGTAAGTGTGTCAGACTGCTAAATTGTTTTATTATTCCTACAATATAAACTAGGGGATATAGGGGGTAACACTGTCCCTATAAATTCCTTTTTTCCTTTTCTTTTTTGTCCAGAATTGAACAAAAAAGAAATTATGGAAGATGTTTTCTTCCCCCATTAAGTCCGAGCCATAGAGTAAGAGTGAGATGAGTTTTCCAAATTCATCATAGACTTTCCCTATGGCTTGATAGAAGTAAGCAGCAAAGAGTCGTAACTTAAAGAAAAAAACGGACAGGGCCGACAGATTTACCTGATGTAAAGAAGATCCTAAAAGTCTCTGATTAGTCGACTCTCTCCATTTAACACTTTCCTCTCTCTCCTTTTTTCCACTGACTCAATTCTAGTTTATTAGATTCTTGTTTAAAAGAATGCAAAAAGTTCAATAGAACTAAGAACACATAAAAAATAGCATAGAGGATCAAGGCCATTACCAAAAGTTCCTCCCAAGGATCCTATATCCTATTGGGTATCTGTTCCCCGCCTTTTCCCGCTAGGATCGGAAATCTTATATTTTCCATATCCATATACCGTTGAATCCTTGGGGTTCCAGAATCCGCCTATTTTACTAGTCTTCGGAAACGGAAAACCCTGAACCAAGAAGAGTTGGATATGTTATGTAGGGTATGTTTTTTTTTATTAATTTTATTTTGAGCTCTCAAGATATCGATATATACATATACAATCTCTACATAATGTCTCTCTCTCTATCTCTATATATTATATATATAATATGTACATTATGCAGTAGACCCATAATGGGAAATCCAAGTGGCTAATTTTTGAATTAAATAAAAAGCCCTTTTAACTCAGTGGTAGAGTAATGCCATGGTAAGGCATAAGTCATCGGTTCAAATCCGATAAAGGGCTTTTTAAATTAGTGGTAGAGTAATCTCGTGCTAAGACGTAAGTCGTTGGTTCGAATCTGATAGAGTACTTTTCTACTAAATTGATTCACTTTTTTTCTTTGTTTTTGAAACTTTCTCTATATTTTTAGAGAATTTTATGACTTAGTGCGGGATGGATGCATTTTTGGTATGAACACTAAATGAAGCACGGAGAATTAATCTATAACGATCAACTAAAAAAAATCCTAGATGAAAACATAACAGAAAAGTTGGAAAAACTCTTTGCTTTGGATCTATTTATACTTTTCGAGTATATTGACAATTCCAAAAAACTGCTCATACTATGATTATAGTATAATCACGAGCGGTTGTATATGGCCCTATCGTCTAGTGATGCCCCTATCGTCTAGTGGTTCAGGACATCTCTCTTTCAAGGAGGCAGCGGGGATTCGACTTCCCCTGGGGGTAGGGAGTATTATGAAAGGAGGTTAATCATAGATTAGCAAAAACCCTAGAATAAATTCTTCCTGGGTCGATGCCCGAGTGGTTAATGGGGACGGACTGTAAATTCGTTGACAATGTCTACGCTGGTTCAAATCCAGCTCGGCCCAAACCAAAAATCTAGGGCTTCGTGAGTATGAACTAAATCCTTTTGTTTTTCTTCCATAAAATAAAATGTCTGATCTATAGAAATAAAAGATAAAGAAAAAAGGGAAATTTTTTTTTCTAATCCATATCTCTCTCATTCCTTTCTTACAAACAAAAGAGTTTTTCTTATTGAAGGCTGGATTATTATCCATTTTTAGTGATAAAAAATCACGACATACTAGTTATGTCACTCTCACTATACCCACGTATAATATAATATGTGGGTATGTAGTATATGATTCGTCTATTTCTTAGAGTACGAAAGACGAATCGAATCTTCTTATGGTTCTATTTAAGAATGGGTATGCCATACACCCCGCGGGGATTGTAGTTCAATTGGTCAGAGCACCGCCCTGTCAAGGCGGAAGCTGCGGGTTCGAGCCCCGTCAGTCCCGAACTAGGGTTCAATGAATGGAGAAATTGATATTTCCTTTTTCCATGAAAAAAAGGGGCAGGGAGCAAGATCAAATACCCACAGGGCACCCTTACTTCACTTTTTTATTTTGCATCTCTCATTAAAGAGGGAGGGAGGGCATATAGGAATTTTTTTTTCACTACTCCCAATCGATAAAGAAAGACACACATACGATATGTGGATTAGTAGAATTTAGGATATTATATTACTCTATCTTTCTTTATGATGATACCATCCTCATCTTAATTTCCTATTCCACTCTTATGGAATAGAGTACCGGTATTTTACCGGAATCCATACATAAATCGTATTCCCTTTTTATTTCAGACCTCTTTTCCCCATCTCACTTCTACTGCTTATTTGGATGTCTATGTGACCCATAGAAAGTGAAAGTTGGTCATATAATACATACATAATTGTATGTATAACTATAAGAAAAAGGAAGGGAAATTGTATAAGATTAAGAAAGTATAAGATTAAGAAAGCTCGTGGGTTAGAGATATAGAAAAGAAAAAGTAGAAAAGGATTAAAAAAGAGGGAATTCCTAATCCAATCAAAAAACCCATTTTGGTCTTAGTGTGGATAGAGGATCTTCCTATGTTATACTATATAACTCTCATCCGTGAAATATAACTCTCATCCATGAATTGATTTGATAGATCCGATATTCATAATATTGAATTGATTCAGTATTATCAGAATGCAAGCCCTACCCTTGAATTTACAAGATACCCCTTTTTCCTCTCCATGGGATTACATCCCGAGTTATTGTGAAAATAAAAAATAAAGAGGTTATGGAAGTCAATATTCTCGCATTTATTGCTACTGCACTGTTCATTCTAGTTCCTACTTCTTTTTTACTTATTATTTATGTAAAAACAGTCAGCCAAAATAATTAATTGGAATTCCAATTAATCATTGAAGAAATTAAAAAGGGATTAAATAAAAAAAATCCAAGTCTTAAATGAAAGGATCTGGTTGGAATCTTAAAGTGTGGTAGAAAGAACTACATATAGTTTTTTCTACGACACTTTAGATTCTTTCTATTATATTATCTTTGAATCTACATAGAATAGATTAGTAGATTGAAATAGTTAAGTAGTCTAATTCAATTTCTTTTTTCATTGCATCCACTTAATTTCAATCAGGTCAAAATAAAAAAATCTAAGACAATTCTTGACCAAAGAATCCATGGAAGGAAAGAAAAATAATATGAAGAATAGACTATAGTAAAAAGTAAAAGGAAATGGAAAATGTGTGATATGCCGTGAATAGTTCCGTGGAAGAAAGTCTAATTTTCTTATGTATAGAACTTTTTTTAACCATTCGTCATTTCTAGTAGAAATTCTGAATTGGTATAATGGCTCTTTCTTACATTACAACTTACAATACAAGAGTTTCTTACAGGAGTGAAACAAAACTAAAGAAAAAGATTAAAGAATAACGTTTGACAAAATGATTAATGCAAAATGATCCATTAAAGAAAAGAATTGATACAACAATTTGATTACTTAATCAATTAGTAGTATCCCTAGAGTCCACTCCTTCCCCATACTACTAGTGAAAGAGAAAATGTAAAGACTACCATTAAAGCAGCCCAAGCGAGACTTACTATATCCATCTAAATTATGTCTCCTATTTCTATGAAGGGATTATTCTACTATTGATCAATAATCATAGTGGAATCAAGGGTACAGAGTCAAAAAGGGATTCCGCCCTAAGGCCATGGATCAATCAGTTCAAGGAATTTACTCCTAACAAATTCTTATAGGAATTCTGGTAGAATTAGAGAGCATTAAAAATACGAGATACTATAGCCCTTTTTTCCTTAAAAAAGAAAGAGTACGGGAATGATGTCCTGAATAGAAGAAGCGGGAATAGGAAGATTTTTTATTCCTTTTGTTACTCTTTTTTTTTTTTTTAAGCAAAGGACGCCCGAATATACCATAAAATTATCGATAGATAAATATTTATTGGATACCTACCTTACCTAATGTTTATTTTTGACCTAAACCCTGCAGCCTTGCTTTGTATCATTCTATGAAAGAATGAAGAGATTTTATCCATAATACAACTCCTAAATTGATTTTTGATCGACCTATTTAATCTGATTCTCGTTAGAATTAAGTAGTCCTTACTTTAGTGTATGTAGGTAACATAAGATGTACGATAAAAAAATGTATAATAATTAGTAAGTCTTGATATTCTTTCGTGGAGTCCCTTCTTGAATCTTAGATTGAAAAAAAAAAAGAATGCCCCTTAGGGACCTTTCTTTGGATACCAAGATTTCTGACATCTTATCCTCGTATTTTAAAATTATCAAATCGAATCTCAATTAAGAACCAATTCAAATTCATATAATAAAAGAATAAGGAAACACTACCTCACCCCTATTGATAACCATTTTGGCCACTACCGTCAAAACAAACCCTAACCCTAGTTTGAGGATAGAACTATGGTATGGTTTCTCTAAACCCAGTATCGGCAGGCCCAGTTACTCTCTTGCCCGAACTTATGCGAAGTAAAAATTTATCGAATTCGATCAGCACTATAAAAAAAACCTAAGTATTTTATTGATCAGGCGGCACCCAGATTTGAACTGGGGATAAAGGATTTGCAGTCCCCTGCCTTACCGCTTGGCCATGCCGCCAAAAAATCCGATCAAAAATCTAGAAAACAGCAAGTATTCATCCACGTTTTCTTACGAAAAGCCCCTTTTATTTTGAATATAATTCTACTTACTTTTTTCCAATCTTTTTCAAAAAATCTATTCCTGCTTTTTTTGATCCAGTTTCTATTATTCTCCTCGATAGATTCTATCTTAAAACATACATTGTTAACACAATAAAACTTCCCATTTCTTTCTATTGAGATGAAAAAGAAGAAAAAGTGGATTTCTATTCACAGGCTGCAAAATTCAGAATAAATTGGAACCGTTAACTAGAATTCTCTTTTTTTTATTGCAGTAGTGAACTACTCTTAAATCGGTATTATCTCCCCCCCCTTCAATGGCATAATAAAATATTATGGCTTTATGCTTAATCCGTGTATAGGTAAACTTTAGGTCCGAACAGCATTATTATCCAAAGATCCCCTTTATGTACATATCTCTATGGGGAATCATGCTTTAATTTTTCAAAGTATTAAATTAAATATCTTGAATAAAAAAAGGAAATTTGCTCTGATATAGAGTATAACCTGACTATCTTGGCGTACCCAAGTGAAATTACGATAAAAGAAAAGCATGGATATGGGGAGAGGTGGATAACTAGATTGGCATGTACTTAAAAAAGGGACTTACTTTATTTTAGAATTCCACAATGAAATACTGAATTTTCTAGCAATTATACTACTCCGATCCGAAATAAAAAAGAACCCTCAAATTATTTTGAGAAATTAAAGTAAGCACGCTATTCTAAATCGAAGTAAAGTCAAACTTTCTAGTATATTATATTACGGCTTTATTACATTCATAGAAAGGAGATAAAATGAGAAATCTTTGCCATCCAATCTGATTAGAATATCATAACATAAAGTATAAGTGGCAGAATTTTTTTTGTAGGAATGTTTTATCAATTCATTTTCATTTCATTTGTACCCCTGGCAAACTCGAACTTTCGTCCAAATGGTCTCTATTCATATGTATGAAATACATATATGAAATACGTATGTGGAGTTCCCTAGAATTTCATGTGATTCAGTAAACAGAATATAGATTCCATGATTGCTAGATCGATCCATAGGGATTGATGAAGAGTGAGCTGATAATGGAATTTTTCTTTGATAAACAGGAAACTTAAGATTAAGATGCTCCGGAATGGAAACGAGGGAATGTCCACAATACCCGGATTTAGTCAGATCCAATTCGAGGGATTTTGTAGGTTCATTAATCAAGCCTTGGCAGAAGAACTTGACAAGTTTCCAACAATTAAAGATCCAGATCACGAAATTGCATTTCAATTATTTGCGAAAGGATATCAACTGCTAGAACCCTCGATAAAAGAAAGAGATGCTGTGTATGAATCACTCACCTATTCTTCCGAATTATATGTATCTGCGAGATTAATTTTTGGTTTCGATGTGCAAAAGCAAACCATTTCTATCGGAAACATTCCTATAATGAATTCCTTAGGAACCTTTATTATAAATGGAATATACCGAATTGTGATCAATCAAATATTGCTAAGTCCTGGTATTTACTACCGCTCGGAATTAGATCATAAGGGAATTTCTATCTACACTGGCACTATAATATCAGATTGGGGGGGGAGATCGGAATTAGCAATTGATAAAAAAGAAAGGATATGGGCTCGCGTGAGTAGAAAACAAAAGATATCTATTCTAGTTCTATCATCAGCTATGGGTTCGAATCTAAGAGAAATTCTGGATAATGTTTCCTACCCTGAAATTTTCTTGTCTTTCCCGAATGCTAAAGAGAAGAAGAGGATTGAGTCAAAAGAAAAAGCTATTTTGGAGTTTTATCAACAATTTGCTTGTGTAGGTGGGGACCTGGTATTTTCGGAGTCCTTATGCGAGGAATTACAAAAGAAATTTTTTCAACAAAAATGTGAATTAGGAAGGATTGGTCGACGAAATATGAATCGGAGACTTAATCTTGATATTCCTCAGAACAATACATTCTTGTTACCACGAGATGTATTGGCCGCTACGGATCATTTGATTGGAATGAAATTTGGAACGGGTATACTTGACGATGACGATATGAATCACTTGAAAAATAAACGTATTCGTTCGGTTGCGGATCTGTTACAAGATCAATTCGGATTGGCTCTTGGTCGTTTACAACATGCAGTTCAAAAAACTATTCGTAGAGTATTCATACGTCAATCGAAACCGACTCCCCAAACTTTGGTAACTCCAACTTCAACTTCAATTTTATTAATAACTACTTATGAGACCTTTTTTGGCACATACCCGTTATCTCAAGTTTTTGATCAAACGAATCCATTGACACAAACTGTTCATGGGCGAAAAGTGAGTTGTTTAGGTCCTGGAGGGTTGACGGGGAGAACCGCAAGTTTTCGGAGCCGAGATATTCATCCGAGTCACTATGGGCGTATTTGTCCAATTGACACGTCTGAAGGAATCAATGTTGGACTTACTGGATCCTTAACAATTCATGCGAGAATTGATCACTTGTGGGGATCCATAGAGAGTCCGTTTTATGAAATATCTGCTGAGAAAGCAAAAGAAAAAAAAGAGAGACAGGTGGTTTATCTATCACCAAATAGAGATGAATATTATATGATAGCAGCAGGAAATTCTTTGTCCTTGAATCAAGGTATTCAGGAAGAACAGGTTGTTCCGGCTAGATACCGTCAAGAATTCTTGACTATTGCATGGGAACAGATTCATGTTAGAAGTATTTTTCCTTTCCAATATTTTTCTATTGGGGGTTCTCTCATTCCTTTTATTGAGCACAATGATGCGAATCGGGCTTTAATGAGTTCTAATATGCAGCGCCAAGCAGTTCCGCTTTCTCGGTCCGAGAAATGCATTGTTGGAACTGGATTGGAACGCCAAACAGCTCTAGATTCGAGGGTTTCCATTATAGCCGAACGCGAGAGGGAAAGATCATTTCTACTGATAGTCATAAGATACTTTTATCAAGTAGTGGGAAGACTATAAGTATTCCTTTAGTTAACCACCGTCGCTCTAACAAAAATACTTGTATGCACCAAAAACCCCGGGTTCCACGGGGTAAATCCATTAAAAAAGGACAAATTTTAGCAGAAGGAGCTGCTACAATTGGGGGCGAACTTGCTTTAGGAAAAAACGTATTAGTAGCTTATATGCCATGGGAAGGTTACAATTTTGAAGACGCAGTACTAATTAGCGAACGTTTGGTATATGAAGATATTTATACCTCTTTTCACATCCGGAAATATGAAATTCAGACGGATACGACAAGCCAGGGCTCCGCTGAAAAAATCACTAAAGAAATACCACATCTAGAAGAACATTTACTCCGCAATTTGGACAGAAATGGAGTTGTTAGGTTGGGATCCTGGGTAGAAACTGGTGATATTTTAGTAGGTAAATTAACGCCTCAGATAGCGAGCGAATCATCTTATATCGCGGAAGCTGGATTATTACGGGCCATATTTGGCCTTGAGGTTTCCACTTCAAAAGAAACTTCTCTGAAATTACCTATAGGTGGAAGAGGGCGCGTTATCGATGTGAAATGGATCCAAAGGGACCCGCTCGACATAATGGTTCGTGTATATATTTTACAGAAACGTGAAATCAAAGTTGGGGATAAAGTAGCCGGAAGACATGGGAATAAAGGGATCATTTCCAAAATTTTGCCTAGGCAAGATATGCCCTATTTGCAAGATGGAACACCCGTTGATATGGTCTTCAATCCCTTAGGAGTACCCTCCCGAATGAATGTGGGACAAATATTTGAAAGCTCGCTCGGATTAGCGGGGGATCTGCTAAAGAAACATTATAGAATAGCACCCTTTGATGAGAGATATGAGCAAGAGGCTTCAAGAAAACTTGTGTTTTCAGAATTATATGAAGCCAGTAAAGAAACAAAAAATCCATGGGTATTTGAACCCGAGTACCCGGGAAAAAGCAGAATATTTGATGGAAGAACAGGCGACCCCTTTGAGCAACCTGTTCTAATAGGGAAGTCCTATATCTTAAAATTAATTCATCAAGTTGATGAGAAAATTCATGGGCGTTCTACTGGGCCCTACTCACTTGTTACACAACAACCGGTTAGAGGAAGAGCCAAGCAAGGGGGACAACGAGTAGGAGAAATGGAAGTTTGGGCTTTAGAAGGATTTGGTGTTGCTCATATTTTACAAGAGATACTTACTTATAAATCTGACCATCTTATAGCTCGCCAAGAAATACTTAATGCTACGATCTGGGGAAAAAGAATACCTAATCATGAGGATCCTCCAGAATCTTTTCGAGTGCTCGTTCGAGAACTACGATCTTTGGCTCTAGAACTGAATCATTTCCTTGTATCTGAAAAGAACTTCCAGGTTAATAGGGAGGAAGTTTGATCGGAATAAATATAAATTCTTTTCTTATTTCTATTTTATGATTGACCAATATAAACATCAACAACTTCAAATTGGACTCGTTTCCCCTCAACAAATAAAGGCTTGGGCTAACAAAAACCTACCTAATGGAGAAGTCGTTGGCGAAGTCACAAGGCCCTCTACTTTTCATTATAAAACCGATAAACCAGAAAAAGATGGATTGTTTTGCGAAAGAATCTTTGGACCCATAAAAAGCGGGATTTGCGCTTGTGGCAATTCTCGAGCGAGCGGAGCTGAAAACGAAGACGAAAGATTTTGCCAAAAATGCGGGGTCGAATTTGTGGATTCTCGGATACGAAGATATCAAATGGGATACATCAAACTCGCATGTCCCGTGACTCATGTGTGGTATTTGAAAGGTCTTCCTAGTTATATCGCGAATCTTTTAGATAAACCTCTTAAGAAGTTGGAGGGCCTAGTATACGGCGATTTCTCTTTTGCTAGGCCCAGCACTAAAAAACCCACTTTTTTACGATTACGAGGTTTATTCGAAGAGGAAATTGCATCCTGTAACCACAGCATTTCTCCCTTTTTTTCTACCCCAGGCTTTGCAACATTTCGAAATCGGGAAATTGCGACAGGAGCAGGTGCTATTAGAGAACAATTAGCAGATTTGGATTTGCGAATTATTATAGAGAATTCTTTGGTCGAATGGAAGGAATTAGAAGACGAGGGGTATAGTGGAGATGAGTGGGAAGATAGAAAAAGACGAATAAGAAAAGTTTTTTTGATTAGACGCATGCAATTGGCGAAACATTTTATTCAAACAAATGTAGAACCAGAATGGATGGTTTTGTGCTTATTACCGGTTCTTCCTCCCGAATTGAGACCTATTGTTTATAGGTCTGGAGATAAAGTAGTGACTTCAGACATTAATGAACTTTATAAGAGAGTTATCCGTCGGAACAACAATCTTGCCTATCTATTAAAAAGAAGTGAATTAGCGCCAGCAGATTTAGTAATGTGCCAGGAAAAATTGGTACAAGAAGCCGTGGATACACTTCTTGATAGTGGGTCCCGCGGGCAACCGACGAGGGATGGTCACAATAAAGTATACAAATCACTTTCAGATGTAATTGAAGGTAAAGAGGGAAGGTTTCGCGAGACTCTGCTTGGGAAACGGGTCGATTACTCGGGGCGTTCTGTCATTGTTGTGGGTCCTTCGCTTTCATTACATCAATGTGGATTACCTCTAGAGATAGCAATAAAGCTTTTTCAGCTATTTGTAATTCGCGATTTAATCACGAAACGCGCCACTTCTAATGTAAGGATTGCTAAAAGGAAAATTTGGGAAAAAGAACCCATTGTATGGGAAATACTTCAAGAAGTTATGCGGGGACATCCTGTACTGTTAAATAGAGCACCTACCCTGCATAGATTAGGCATACAGGCCTTTCAACCCACTTTAGTAGAGGGGCGTACTATTTCTTTACACCCATTAGTGTGTAAGGGTTTCAATGCGGACTTTGATGGAGATCAAATGGCTGTTCATCTACCTTTATCCTTGGAAGCTCAGGCAGAAGCCCGTTTACTTATGTTTTCTCATATGAATCTCTTATCTCCCGCTATTGGGGATCCTATTTGCGTACCAACCCAAGACATGCTTATCGGGCTTTATGTATTAACGATTGGAAAGCGTCGAGGTATTTGTGCAAATAGATATAATAGTTGCAGAAACTACCCAAATCTAAAAGTAAATTACAATAATAATAATAATTTTAAATATAGGAAAGATAAAGAACCCCATTTTTCTAGTTCTTATGATGCACTGGGAGCTTATAGACAAAAACTAATCAGTTTAGATAGTCCCTTGTGGCTACGATGGAACCTGGATCAACGCGTCATTGGGTCAAGAGAAGTTCCGATTGAAGTTCAATATGAATCTTTGGGGACTTATCATGAGATTTATGCCCACTATCTAATAATGGGAAATAGAAAAAAAGAAATTCGTTCGATATACATTCGAACCACTCTTGGTCATATTTCTTTTTATAGAGAAATAGAGGAAGCCATACAAGGATTTAGTCAGGCCTATTCATACACTACCTAAACAAGAAAGTTAGATTCGGCGATGCCCCTCCCCTTTCGGGGGGCATTCCGATTTCCCTAGTATCATCATTATTTGCCACGCGAATCCAGATTGAGATTGAGGCAATTAAGTTAATTAAATTTTCGAATCACTGACTCAGGCCCATTGTCGAATCCTACTCAGCAATTGTCGAATCCTACTCAGCCGAAAAGGGGGTACTTATGTATGGCGGAACGGGCCAATCTGGTCTTTCATAATAAAGAGATAGACGGAACTGGTATGAAACGACTTATTAGCAGATTAATAGATCATTTTGGAATGGGATATACATCCCATATACTGGATCAACTAAAGACTCTGGGCTTCCATCAAGCCACTACTACATCGATTTCGTTAGGAATCGAGGATCTTTTAACAATACCCTCTAAGGGATGGTTAGTCCAAGACGCGGAACAACAGAGTTTTCTTTTGGAGAAACACTATTATTATGGGGCTGTACACGCGGTAGAAAAATTACGCCAATCTGTTGAGATATGGTATGCGACAAGTGAATATTTGAAACAAGAAATGAATTCAAATTTTCGGATAACGGATCCTTCTAATCCAGTCTATCTAATGTCTTTTTCAGGAGCCAGAGGAAATGCATCTCAAGTACACCAATTAGTAGGTATGAGAGGATTAATGTCGGACCCTCAAGGACAAATGATTGATTTACCTATTCAAAGCAATTTACGCGAGGGACTTTCTTTGACAGAATATATAATTTCCTGCTATGGAGCCCGCAAAGGGGTTGTAGATACTGCTGTGCGAACAGCAGATGCTGGATATCTTACACGTAGACTTGTTGAAGTAGTTCAACATATTATTGTGCGTAGAAGAGATTGTGGTACTATCCGAGGTATTTCTGTAAGTCCTCAAAATGGGATGACGGAAAAACTTTTTGTCCAAACACTAATTGGTCGTGTATTAGCAGACGATATATATATCGGTTCACGATGCATTGCCGCGCGAAATCAAGATATTGGAATTGGATTAGTCAATCGATTCATAACTGCCTTTCGAGCACAACCATTTCGAGCACAACCAATATATATTAGAACCCCCTTTACTTGCCGAAGCACTTCTTGGATCTGTCAATTATGCTATGGCCGGAGTCCTACTCATAGTGATCTGGTCGAATTGGGAGAAGCCGTAGGTATTATTGCAGGTCAATCAATTGGGGAGCCAGGGACTCAACTAACATTAAGAACTTTTCATACTGGCGGAGTATTCACAGGGGGTACTGCCGACCTTGTACGATCCCCTTCGAATGGAAAAATAAAATTCAATGAGAATTTGGTTCACCCCACACGTACCCGTCATGGGCAGCCTGCTTTTCTATGTTATATAGACTTGCATGTAACTATTCAGAGTCAAGATATTCTATATAGTGTGAATATTCCCTCAAAAAGCTTGATTCTAGTGCAAAATGATCAATATGTAAAATCCGAACAAGTAATTGCGGAGATTCGTGCCGGAACGTCCACTTTACATTTTAAAGAAAGGGTACAAAAGCATATTTATTCTGAATCAGACGGCGAAATGCACTGGAGTACTGATGTTTACCATGCGCCCGAATATCAATATGGTAATCTTCGCCGATTACCAAAAACAAGCCATTTATGGATATTGTCAGTAAGTATGTGCAGATCCAGTATAGCGTCTTTTTCACTCCACAAGGATCAAGATCAAATGAATACTTATGGTAAAAAAGATAGGGAAATTCTTGATTATTCAACGTCGGATCGAATCATGTCCAATGGCCATTGGAATTTTATCTATCCTTCTATTTTTCAAGATAATTCAGATTTGTTGGCGAAAAAGCGAAGAAATAGGTTCGTCATTCCATTACAATATCATCAAGAACAAGAGAAAGAACTAATATCCTGTTTTGGGATTTCGATTGAAATCCCCCTTATGGGTGTTTTACGTAGAAATACTATTTTTGCTTATTTTGACGATCCCCGATACAGAAAAGATAAAAAGGGTTCAGGAATTGTTAAATTTAGATATAGGACCCTAGAAGAAGAATATAGGACTCGAGCGGAAGACTCAGAAGAGGAATATGAGACCCTAGAAGACGAATACAGGACCCGAGAGGACGAATATGAATATGAAACCCTAGAAGAATCTAAATATGGAATCCTAGAAGACGAATACGAATATGAAACCCTAGAAGACGAATATGGGAGCCCAGAAAACGAATATGGGAACCCAGAGAACGAATATAGGACTTTAGAGAAAGACTCAGAAGAGGAATATGGGAGCCCAGAGAGCAAATATAGGACCCAAGAGGACGAATATGGAACTCTAGAGGAAGACTCAGAAGACGAATATGGCAGCCCCGGGGAAAGCGCAGAGGAAAAATATGGTACTTTAGAGGAAGACTCAGAAGAAGATTCAGAGGACGAATACGAGAGCCCAGAGGAAGATTCCATCTTAAAAAAAGAGGGTTTGATTGAGCATCGAGGAACAAAAGAATTTAGTCTAAAATACCAAAAAGAAGTAGATCGGTTTTTTTTCATTCTTCAAGAACTTCATATCTTGCCGAGATCTTCATCCCTAAAGATACTTGACAATAGTATTATTGGAGTGAATACACAACTCACAAAAAATACAAGAAGTCGACTAGGCGGACTGGTCCGAGTGAAGAGAAAAAAAAGCCATACGGAACTCAAAATATTTTCCGGAGATATTCATTTTCCTGAAGAGGCGGATAAGATATTAGGTGGCTGTTTGATACCGCCAGAAAGACAAAAAAAAGATTCTAAGGAATCAAAAAAAAGGAAAAATTGGGTCTATGTTCAACGGAAAAAAATTCTCAAGAGCAAGGAAAAGTATTTTGTTTCCGTTCGCCCTACAGTGGCATATGAAATGGACGAAGGAAGAAATTTAGCAACACTTTTCCCGCAGGATCTCTTGCAAGAAGAAAATAATCTCCAAATTCGACTTGTCAATTTTATTTCTCATGAAAATAGCAAGTTAACTCAAAGAATTTATCACACAAATAGTCAATTTGTTAGAACTTGCTTAGTAGTGAATTGGGAACAAGAAGAAAAAGAAAAGGCTGGTGCTTCCCTTGTTGAGGTAAGAGCAAATGATCTTATTCGCGATTTCCTAAGAATTGAGTTAGTCAAGTCCACTATTTCGTATACACGAAAAAGGTATGGTAGGACAAGTGCAGGACCGATTCCCCATAATAGGTTAGATCGCGCCAATATCAATTCTTTTTATTCCAAGGCGAAGATTGAATCACTTAGCCAACATCCAGAAGCTATTGGCACTTTGTTGAATCGAAATAAAGAATACCACTCTTTGATGATTTTGTCGGCATCCAACTGTTCTCGAATTGGTTTATTCAAGAATTCAAAACATCCCAATGCGATAAAAGAATGGAATCCTAGAATTCCTATTCGAGAAATTTTTGGGCCCTTAGGCGCTATTGTAGCTAGTATATCGCATTTTTCTTCATCTTACTATTTACTAACGCATAATAAAATCCTGTTAAAAAAATATTTGTTCGTTGACAATTTAAAACAAACCTTCCAAGTACTTCAAGAACTTAAATACTCTTTATAGATGAAAATAAAAGGATTTCTAATTTCGATAGTAACATAATGTTGGATCCATTCCTTTTGAATTGTCACTTTGTCCATCATGATTCTTGGGAAGAGACATTGGCAATAATTCACCTTGGACAATTTATTTGTGAAAATGTATGTCTATTTAAATCGCACATAAAAAAATCCGGTCAAATTTTCATTGTAAATATGAATTCCTTTGTTATAAGAGCAGCTAAACCTTATTTGGCCACTACAGGAGCAACTGTTAATGGTCATTATGGAGAAATCCTTTACAAGGGAGATAGGTTAGTTACGTTTATATATGAAAAATCGAGATCTAGTGACATAACGCAAGGTCTTCCAAAAGTGGAACAAATCTTTGAAGCGCGTTCAATTGATTCATTATCCCCGAATCTCGAAAGGAGAATTGAGGATTGGAATGAGCGTATACCAAGAATTCTTGGGGTCCCTTGGGGATTCTTGATTGGAGCTGAGCTAACCATAGCCCAAAGTCGTATCTCTTTGGTTAATAAAATCCAAAAGGTTTATCGATCCCAAGGGGTACAGATCCATAATAGACATATAGAGATTATTATACGCCAAGTAACATCAAAAGTGCGGGTTTCCGAAGATGGAATGTCTAATGTTTTTTCGCCTGGGGAATTAATCGGACTATTGCGAGCGGAACGAGCAGGACGAGCTTTGGATGAATCGATCTATTATCGGGCAATCTTATTGGGAATAACAAGGGCTTCCCTGAATACCCAAAGTTTCATATCTGAAGCAAGTTTTCAAGAAACTGCTCGAGTTTTAGCAAAAGCTGCCCTACGAGGTCGCATTGATTGGTTGAAAGGCTTGAAAGAAAACGTAGTTCTGGGGGGGATTATACCTGTTGGTACCGGATTCCAAAAATTTGTGCATCGTTCCCCACAAGACAAGAACCTTTATTTCGAAATAAAAAAAAAAAATCTATTCGCGTCGGAAATGAGAGATTTTTTGTTTCTCCATACAGAATTAGTTTCTTCAGATTCTGACGTAACAAACAATTTTTATGAGACATAAGAACCCCCATAAAAATATTTTTTACTTTACTAGACTTTTGAACTTAGAACACTAACAGGTCAAATTTTAGATTTTTAAGATTTTTATTTTAATAAGTAAAACAAGTCAGTTAATTCATTAAGGTGGTTATGTTTATACCATGTATCAATGGCCAACTCTTATCTTAGTACAAGGTTCTCTCGGAACAATTATTATTTATTTCAAGCTATTTCGGATCTTTCTTAATCTTCAAAAAGAACTAAATTCCGTAATGGAATGGTAGGATTAAAAAAAAGGAAGTGTGGAAAAAATGACAAGAAGATATTGGAACATTAATTTGAAAGAGATGATAGAAGCAGGAGTTCATTTTGGTCATGGTATTAAGAAATGGAATCCTAAAATGGCCCCTTACATTTCGGCAAAGCGTAAAGGTACTCATATTATAAATCTCGCTAGAACGGCTCGTTTTTTATCAGAAGCTTGTGATTTAGTTTTTGATGCAGCAAGTCAGGGAAAAAGTTTCTTAATTGTTGGTACCAAAAAAAGAGCAACAGATTTAGTAGCATCAGCTGCAATAAGGGCTCGTTGTCATTATGTTAATAAAAAGTGGTTCAGTGGTATGTTAACGAATTGGTCGATTACGAAAACTAGACTTTCTCAATTTAGAGACTTAAGAGCAGAAGAAAAAATGGGAAAATTCCACCATCTCCCAAAAAGAGATGTGGCAATCTTGAAGAGAAAATTATCTACTTTGCAAAGGTATCTCGGCGGGATCAAATATATGACGAGATTGCCAGACATTGTGATCGTCCTTGATCAGCAAAAAGAGTATATAGCTCTTCGGGAATGTGCCATTTTGGGGATTCCTACTATTTCTTTAGTCGATACAAATTGTGACCCGGATCTCGCGAATATATCGATTCCAGCCAACGATGACACTATGACTTCAATTCGATTGATTCTTAACAAATTAGTATTTTCAATTTGTGAGGGCCGTTCTCTCTATATAAGAAATCGTTGATTAAGAATATATAGTGAATTCTTGGGCAACTGCGTAAATTTATGGAATCACTTACTTTACTATATCTTTTTTTTTGCATAGAATTTTTTTTGCATAGAAAAAAGAAGGGGAATATTGATATATATTAGAGGGTATTGATATATATTATGATCTGATGTGCTTTCTTGGTATCCTAAATATAAGATTAATACTTCAAGTTGCTGAGTTGAGAAAGAGATGGTTGAATCAAAAGAATTCCTTTTTTGAAGTTCAATTTTTATCAGAGGACAATATGAATATTATACCTTGTTCCATTAAAACACTCAAGGGGTTATACGATATATCGGGTGTAGAAGTAGGCCAACACTTCTATTGGCAAATAGGAGGTTTCCAAATTCATGCCCAAGTACTCATCACTTCTTGGGTCGTAATTACTATCTTGCTAGGTTCAGTTGTCATAGCTGTTCGGAATCCACAAACCATCCCGACCGACGGTCAGAATTTTTTTGAATATGTCCTTGAGTTTATTCGAGACTTGAGCAAAACTCAGATTGGAGAAGAATATGGTCCCTGGGTTCCCTTTATTGGAACTATGTTCCTTTTTATTTTTGTTTCGAATTGGTCGGGTGCTCTTTTACCTTGGAAAATTATAGAGTTACCCCATGGGGAATTAGCAGCGCCCACGAATGATATAAATACTACTGTTGCTTTAGCTTTACTCACGTCAGCGGCATATTTTTATGCTGGTCTTAGCAAAAAAGGATTGAGCTATTTCGAGAAATATATTAAACCAACTCCAATCCTTTTACCAATTAACATCCTAGAAGATTTCACAAAACCATTATCGCTTAGCTTTCGACTTTTCGGGAATATATTGGCGGATGAATTAGTCGTTGTTGTTCTTGTTTCTTTAGTCCCCTTAGTAATCCCTATACCGGTCATGTTTCTTGGATTATTTACAAGCGGTATTCAAGCTCTTATTTTTGCAACATTAGCCGCAGCCTATATAGGTGAATCCATGGAGGGTCATCATTGAATTGACTCTTTTTGGAAATAGTATTTTTTTTTTTTGCAGCTTAGCTCAATTCATGCATGGTTCCAGATAATCTGCTTGGTTGCAAAAAAATAGTTAGGAAATGCGTATGAATATATAGCCTAGAGTTGTAGGAGAGAGAATAGAATAGACTATATTATGGAATTTTCAAAGTATATATGCATTAAGGAGGGTGGAGTCAGGCTAGATCTATACTATAATATCCTTAATGTCTATAAGTGGAGTCCTCTTTTATGCAGGTTTCCACTTTAAGCAATGATTTTAGAATCCGATTCAATAGAAAATGAGAAAATATGCAAACAAAATAGAAGAAACAAATGTATATATATAGGATATTATATTATATATTCCTAGGTTAGATTCATTATCTAATCCGATATATGGATATGGAATTCCCTTCTATGTAGTTCGGACAATTCACATTATCATTTCAATTTGATTTCAATTTGTACTTTTTAGTTACTTTACTTCTCCCCAATAGAGCTTAGAAGTAAGAATTTATTGGTTGATTGTATCCTTAACCATTTCTTTTTTTTGACACGAGGAACTACTCACCATGAATCCACTAATTGCTGCTGCTTCTGTTATTGCTGCTGGATTGGCCGTAGGGCTTGCTTCTATTGGACCTGGAGTTGGTCAAGGTACTGCTGCAGGACAAGCTGTAGAAGGTATTGCGAGACAGCCAGAAGCAGAAGGTAAAATACGAGGTACTTTATTGCTTAGTCTAGCTTTTATGGAAGCTTTAACAATTTATGGACTAGTTGTGGCACTAGCGCTTTTATTTGCGAACCCTTTTGTTTAATCTTAAAAAAAAAATTCTTTCGATTTCGATTAGATACTTTTTTCTTTTTTTAGTAAATTGGTATTTGCTTCCACAATTCCAATTATATCAATACTTTATTTAATTTACTCCTATTTATTACTCCTGGAATTATCTATTTATCGGGACAGATAATACCCCATTCTAGGAAGGGCTGAGTTGAGTATTATTAATTTAGAAGATATGCTCACCTTCTTATTTCCCGTCCTTAGTTTAGGAAAGTGGAAAGTTTTTTCCTTTTATTTTAGGAATTTTGGGAACAGAACATTTCAACAAAGGAAGTCTTTCACCGGTCAAACAAGACGTAAGACTTAATCTAAAAGAAATTACTAGATTGAATCTATTTGCATTAAAAAAACCGATCAAAAAAGGGCGAGCGAAGTAAGTGATCGAAAAACTTTGTTCTTTGTTCGTCCTATCTATAAGAGGAGAGCATATGAAAAATGTAACCCATTCTTTCGTTTTTTTAGCTCACTGGCCATCCGCTGGCAGTTTCGGGCTTAATACCGATATTTTAGCAACAAATCTAATAAATCTAACTGTAGTGGTTGGTGTTTTGATTTTTTTTGGAAAGGGAGTGTGTGCGAGTTGTCTATTTCAAGAATAGATTGGATCTATCCGGCTGCACTTTATAATATTTTTTAGTATTTTTCGGATAAATAAGAAAAGGGTGCACGATCTCGACGAATTACTTCTGAATAAATTCAGAAATCATATGGAAGAACCATAGCATTTCGCGACTCATTGGTAAATCAACTTTGATTCTCTATAAACCAAGAATGTGAGACCATTAACACGGTTAAAGCTAAACTGCTTGAAGTCCAGGCAAAAAGAGGTACTCTTTCTACAACTATATTAGTATTAGTACCAATTTAAACGGGAAATAGCTAATGTAAAATTTATCTGATATAGAACACTCATATCGATAAAATGGTTTGAACTATTTACTAGAAAAAAAAGGGGGCACCCTGCCCTTTTTTAACCAATGCCGAATCGACGACCTATGTATAAAAAAGAGAAATTTTTTGGATTTGAAGAAAAAAAAAATAAAAAAGAATTCTATTAATTTTCATTTTCCATTTATTTAGTTAGTTTTTCTTAATGAAATTGAAATTATTAACTAGAGGGCAAATAAAAATAAAGAAACAACTTTGCTGACCATGATATATTTTTATCTAGGCGGAAGAGTCCTCTTAATATTTATCTAGTCTTATATAGGTTTCGGTATATTGAAATATAAACATAAAAAAGAAGATAGAGGATAGGCTCATTACTTAAAAAAAAGATATGGAAATAGCTATAGAAAAAAAAAAAGGAGCGTGAGAGCCAAATGAATCGAAAGATTCATGTTTGGTTCGGGAAGAGATCATAAAAGTTGTAAACTTACAAAATAATCTACTTTCATTAAAAGATTTATTAGATAATCGAAAACAGAGGATCTTGAGTACTATTCGAAATTCAGAAGAATTGCGTAGAGGGACCATTGAGCAACTCGAAAAAGCTCGGATTCGATTACAGAAAGTCGAACTAGAAGCGGATGAGTATCGAATGAATGGATACTCTGAGATAGAACGAGAAAAAGCAAATTTGATTAATGCTACTTCTATTAGTTTGGAACAATTGGAAAAGTCTAAAAACGAAACCCTTTATTTTGAAAAACAAAGGGCAATGAATCAGGTCCGACAGCGGGTTTTCCAACAGGCCGTACAAGGAGCTCTAGGAACTCTGAATAGTTGTTTGAATACCGAGTTACATTTCCGTACGATTCGTGCTAATATTGGCATTCTCGGGTCCCTGGAATGGAAGAAATAATTAAATTAATTAGGCCTTGAACTTCTACTTTCGTTTAGAATTTAGGCATTATTTTTCCCCTTGCTTCCGAAAAAAGAGTCAAGAAACACTAATGGCAACCCTTCGAGTCGACGAAATTCATAAAATTCTCCGCGAACGTATTGAACAATATAATAGGAAAGTAGGGATTGAGAATATAGGTCGCGTAGTTCAAGTGGGGGATGGGATTGCTCGTATTATAGGTCTTGGTGAAATAATGTCAGGTGAATTAGTCGAATTTGCAGAAGGTACTAGGGGTATTGCTCTGAATTTGGAATCCAAAAATGTTGGGATTGTATTAATGGGCGATGGGTTGATGATACAAGAGGGAAGTTTTGTAAAAGCAACAGGAAGAATTGCTCAGATACCCGTGAGTGAGGCTTACTTGGGTCGTGTTGTAAATGCTCTGGCTAAACCTATTGATGGGAAAGGCGAAATTATAGCTTCCGAATCTCGCTTAATTGAATCTCCTGCTCCAAGTATAATTTCCAGGCGTTCCGTATACGAACCTCTTCAAACAGGGCTTATTGCTATCGATTCGATGATCCCTATAGGGCGCGGTCAGCGAGAGTTAATTATTGGGGACAGACAGACTGGCAAAACAGCAGTAGCCACAGATACAATTCTCAATCAAAAAGGGCAAGGTGTAATATGTGTTTATGTAGCTATCGGTCAAAGAGCATCCTCCGTAGCTCAAGTAGTAACTACTTTCCATGAGGAGGGGGCCATGGAATACACTATTGTAGTAGCTGAAATGGCGGATTCACCTGCTACATTACAATACCTCGCTCCTTATACGGGAGCAGCCCTGGCTGAGTATTTTATGTACCGCGAACGGCATACTTTAATAATTTATGATGATCTCTCCAAACAGGCACAAGCTTATCGCCAAATGTCCCTTCTATTAAGAAGACCTCCCGGACGTGAGGCTTATCCAGGGGATGTTTTTTATTTGCATTCACGCCTTTTAGAAAGAGCCGCTAAATTAAATTCTCTTTTAGGCGAAGGAAGTATGACCGCTTTACCAATAGTTGAGACTCAATCTGGAGACGTTTCCGCCTATATTCCTACTAATGTAATCTCCATTACAGATGGACAAATATTCTTATCTGCGGATCTATTCAATGCCGGAATTCGACCCGCTATTAATGTGGGTATTTCTGTTTCCAGAGTAGGATCCGCGGCTCAAATTAAAGCCATGAAACAAGTAGCTGGCAAATCAAAATTGGAACTAGCGCAATTCGCAGAGTTACAAGCCTTTGCACAATTCGCCTCTGCTCTCGATAAAACAAGTCAGAATCAATTGGCAAGGGGTCGACGATTAAGGGAATTGCTTAAACAATCCCAGGCAAATCCTCTCCCAGTGGAAGAGCAGATAGCTACTATTTATACCGGAACAAGAGGATATCTTGATTCGTTAGAAATTGAACAGGTAAATAAATTTCTGGATGAGTTACGTAAACATCTAAAAGATACTAAACCTCAATTCCAAGAAATTATATCTTCTAGCAAGACATTCACCGAGCAAGCGGAAATCCTTTTGAAGGAAGCTATTCAGGAACAGCTGGAACGGTTTTCTCTTCAGTAACAAATAAATTTTGCATGTCTACTCTTGTTAGTAGAATAGGAATCGTTGAGAAAGCTTTTTCATTTGAATCATGCAAAAAAGTTTTCTTTGTTTTTAGTTTAGTATAGTTATTTAAAGAATAGATAGAAATAAGATTGCGTCCAATAGGATTTGAACCTATACCAAAGGTTTAGAAGACCTCTGTCCTATCCATTAGACAATGGACGCTTTTCTTTCATATTTTATTCTTTCTTTTATTTTTTTGCTTCTTCCGAGAAAAAACTGTTAGACCAAAACTCTTTTAGGAAATCAAAAAATCCAGATACAAATGCATGATGTATATATTATATCATGCATATATCATAAAGAAGGAGTATGGAGGCGGTAGTGGGAATCGAACCCGCAACCCCAAGGTTATGAGCCTTATGAGCTACCAAACTGCTCTATACTCTTAAACTAAAGAGGGGTAACTAGTGGATAAAAGAGGGTTGGATACGCCCCTCTACCAATATCTATACAAATAGAATAGTCCATTTATACAGAATGGTAAAGAGGGCTCCTCTATGATTATCAATTCCAGAAATCCATACAAATACGAAAGGGTATTTTATCCTTACCAACTGGATCTTGTTGCACCCGGTAACAAACATTCATAAACCATTTCTCGAAGTACGTGTCCGGATAGCCCAAAATGTCGATAGTTAGCTCTAGGTCTTCCGGTCAAAAAACAACGTCGATGAAGGCGTGTAGGTGCACTATTACGCGGTAGGGATTGCAATTTTTCTCGCATTTTCGTTTTTTCACTCAAACTCAAGGGAGAAACTTTGCTTCTTATCTTTTTTTTAAAGATTGACGAATCAAATGATATTTCTGTTCTAATTTCTGCCGCTTCTTCTCCCTCTGAATCAAACTTTTTTTTGCCATAATGTGTCGTTGCTATTATTACCAAGTATACGGTTCTAATCCTAGATGGAAAAATAAATAGAAAAAGAAATCTAAAAAGGCAGATCCTCCCTCTCTATCAAGAGTAATGAACTAGGTGCTGATACAGTACAAAAAAACAAACTAAATTAACCAAACTTGCCTGATGTTGAGGCAATCAAGAAAGCTGCATAAGTGAATATATAACCCACGGAAAAGTGAGCTAATCCAACCAATCTTGCTTGCACAATGGAAAGAGCCACGGGCTTATCTCTCCAGCGAATTAAATTAGCTAAAGGTGTGCGTTCATGAGCCCATGCTAAAGTCTCAATTAATTCCTGCCAATACCCCCGCCAGGAAATTAAGAACATAAATCCAGTAGCCCAAACAAGATGTCCAAATAAGAACATCCACGCCCATACCGATAAACTATTCATCCCAAAAGGATTATATCCATTGATAAGTTGTGAAGAGTTTAACCATAGGTAATCTCTTAACCATCCCATCAAATAAGTGGAGGATTCATTAAATTGTGAAACGTTGCCCTGCCATAATGTGATATGTTTCCAATGCCAATAAAAAGTAACCCACCCAATGGTATTTAACATCCAGAAAACTGCCAAATAAAATGCGTCCCAAGCAGAAATATCACAAGTACCCGCCGCGCCCTGGGCCGTCACAAGGAAAACTATATCCAAAATCCTTTTTATCTGGCATTAATTTGGAACCGCGTGCATCTAAAGCGCCCTTTACTAAAATCAATGTAGTTGTATGCAAACCTAGAGCAATAGCATGATGAACCAAGAAATCCCCAGGTCCTATTGTTAAGAAAAGCGAATTACTATTCTCATTAACAGCATTCAACCATCCGGGCAACCATAGGCTTCGACCCGCATTGAAAGCGGGGCCATTCGTTGAAGATAAGAGTATATCGAACCCATATGTCGTCTTGCCATGAGCAGATTGTATCCATTGGGCAAATATAGGTTCGATCAAGATTTGCTTTTCTGGAGTACCAAAAGCAAGCATGACGTCGTTATGAACATAAAGGCCCAAGGTATGGAATCCTAGAAAGAGGCTAGCCCAACTTAAATGAGATATGATAGCTTCTTTATGGTCTAACATTCTTGCCAATACATTATCCTCATTCTGTTCCGGATTGTAATCCCTAATGAAAAAAATAGCTCCATGAGCAAAAGCCCCTGTCATGATGAACCCTGCAATATATTGGTGATGAGTATATAAAGCAGCTTGAGTAGTAAAGTCTTGTGCTATGAATGCATAAGGAGGTAAAGAGTACATATGTTGAGCTACTAAGGAAGTAATAACCCCTAAAGAAGCTAGAGCAAGACCTAACTGAAAATGAATCGAATTGTTGATTGTGTCATAAAGGCCCTTATGCCCACGCCCTAATCGACCCCCCGGAGGAGTATGCGCTTCTAAAAGATCTTTAATACTGTGCCCAATTCCGAAGTTAGTTCGATACATGTGACCGGCAATGAGAAAAATAAATGCAATAGCTAAATGATGGTGAGCCATATCGGTCAGCCACAAACTTTGTGTTTGTGGATGGAATCCCCCAAGAAGAGTTAGAATGGCAGTTCCCGCTCCTTGAGCGGTACCAAATAAATGATTACTCGAATCAGGGTTTTGGGCATAAAGATTCCATTGACCCGTCAAAAGGGGTCCCAACCCCTGGGGATAGGGTAATACATCTAAGAAATTATTCCATCGAACGTACTCCCCCCTGGATGCGGGAATAGCAACATGAACTAAATGTCCTGTCCAAGCCAAAGAACTTACCCCGAAAAGTCCTGACAAATGATGATTGAGACGAGATTCCGCGTTTTTGAACCACGAAAGGCTTGGTTTCCATTTGGGTTGTAGATGTAACCAACCCGCTATTAAGGACAGCGTAGAAAGAAATAATAGAAAAAGAGCTCCAGTATAAAGATCCTCATTGGTGCGTAATCCTATTGTATACCACCACTGATAAACTCCAGAATAAGCAATATTCACTGGACCAGCAGCACCTCCTCGAGTAAAGGCTTCCACAGCGGGTTGACCAAAATGAGGATCCCAAATCGCATGAGCAATAGGTCTTACGTGTAAAGGATCCTGTATCCATGATTCAAAATTTCCTTGCCAAGCTACATGAAACAGATTTCCGGACGTCCATAGAAAGATTATTGCTAATTGCCCAAAGTGAGAAGCAAAAATGTTCTGATAAAGACGTTCTTCAGTAATATCATCATGACTTTCGAAATCATGTGCGGTAGCAATACCAAACCAAATACGACGAGTAGTGGGGTCCTGAGCTAAGCCTTGGCTAAACCTGGGAAATCTTAATTCCATAATGCCTTTCAAATCCTCCTAGCCACTATCCTACTGCAATAATTCTCGCTAAGAAGAATGCCCATGTCGTGGCAATTCCACCCAGAAGGTAATGGGTTACTCCTACAGCGCGTCCTTGTATAATGCTCAAGGCTCTAGGCTGAGTAGCAGGAGCAACTTTTAATTTGTTATGAGCCCAAACGATAGATTCAATGAGTTCTTGCCAATAACCACGGCCGCTGAATAAAAACATTAAACTGAAGGCCCAGACAAAATGAGCACCTAAGAAAAAAAGACCATATGCAGATAATGAAGAACCATAAGACTGAATGACTTGCGATGCCTGTGCCCACAAGAAATCTCGAAGCCACCCATTAATCGTAATGGAACTCTGTGCAAAGTTTCCCCCTGTAATATGAGTTACCACCCCTTGATCACTTATAGTACCCCAAACATCCGACTGCATTTTCCAACTGAAATGGAAAATGACTACCGAAATTGCATTGTACATCCAGAATAAACCTAAGAAAACATGATCCCAGGCGGATACTTGACATGTTCCCCCTCGGCCAGGCCCATCGCAAGGAAAGCGAAAACCTAGATTTGCTTTATCGGGTATCAAACGGGAACTCCGAGCAAATAAAACACCTTTCAAAAGTATTAATACAGTCACATGTATGGTAAATGCATGAATGTGATGGACTAAAAAATCTGCGGTTCCTAAT